>NW_028163121.1:0-82086 GCF_964263955.1 Coregonus lavaretus | reverse complement strand
GGGGATAGAGAGAGAGAGGGAGAGAGAGAGAGAGGGGATAGAGAGAGAGAGGGAGAGAGAGAGAGAGGGGGATAGAGAGAGAGAGAGGGGGATAGAGAGAGAGAGAGAGAGAGAGAGAGAGAGAGAGAGAGAGAGGGGATAGAGAGAGGGAAAGGGAGAGAGCTGAAGAGATAGATAAATATAAGCAGAGAGAGAGAGAGTAGGGCTATGGATGGAGGAGCATGGTGGTTCCCTGTATGTGTGATTTATAGCCCTCTGCCTCCCCTGCCTCCCCTGCTCAACACAGGCATTATTCATCTGGGCCAGCCGTGACGTGGTAGGGCCACTACCCAGCCAAACACTTCTCTGGGGGACACAGCGGGCATCGACCAATGATTGGCCCGGACCCAACCTGTGTGTGTGTGCGTTTGCGCACATTTCTGTGTGTGTGTGTGTTTTTGTGTGTGTTTGATGATATACACACAGAGGTGATGATAATGGCTCTATTGTAACTCTGAGGCAGGGGAGGGGGGTTGTCGGAGTGGAGGGATCAACCACTGAATCATCAGACCTGACTCAGACAGGGAAAGAGAATGGGAAGATGGAAGAGGCACAGCTGCTGCCCATGGAGGTCAATCCAGCTAATATAACAAACATCCAGAGGAAAACAGTCACTCAAAACAGCCACTCAGGAGTTTGTGAGTGGCTTTTGTGTATGTGTAGGAATGTCTTGTCCCTATAGTTTCCGTAAATTGAATGTTTTGTCTCCCTTTCCGTAAAGAACTGAGGTTAATGACTGACACTTCATTCATTCAATTGAAACTCGTTCTTCTACTCAGGGGTTGTGAGGGCAGAGTGAACGAGAGAGAGAGAGAGAGAGAGAGAGAGAGAGAGAGAGAGAGAGAGAGAGAGAGAGAGAGAGAGAGAGAGAGAGAGAGAGAGAGAGAGAGAGAGAGAGGGGGCGAGAGTGGAAAGAGAGAGAGAGAGAGAGAGAGGGGGGGAGTTTACAAATAGTTAAAGAGCTCTCCAGTTTCCCTCTCTCATTTCATATCCTGGAGTGGTTGGTAGACCAGACCACACTCTGCTAACTATTTCTTTACCCACAACACAGAGAAGAAAGACACTTTGACATACAACACTTAGAGAGCAGAGCACTGTAATTATGTGGTGTCCATCAGTAAAGGATATGGGCACACACACATTCCTGAGGGGGGGGTTACAATGGGGTTTGAATCTGTGCCTCCTTCGTACCACAGCAAGCTGAGCTAAAGCCTAGGGCAGGTATTACCTTGGGGTGCCAACTCAAGTCTTTGGTTTTCAGTCTTCTCTCACAAGCATAAACATGGTTGTTGTCACAGTAACCTACTTTGTAATTGTTCTGCTGCTATATGATGCATTTACCTTATCACCTAAACTGTACTCTCTCCTTCTACTCTGTACTACCTATGCCCTCAGGGCATTAATATACATTCTTCACAGTTTCGGTGCTGTGGCATCACCCACAAGGGGACTTTCCACCATGTCTGATAAGAACTTCTGATAGGCCTATAATCCGTTGTGAAACTAAATGTATTTCACTTTCACTTTAGGTAACAATTACTGTACATGTATGTTTGTCCAAGAAAACATAGAAAATTACATTAGCTTGCCCACTTATCAGGTTTCTGGTCAAATAAAGTCAACACCAATGTCACCACGTCCTTATGTGAAAGTATCTGATCTGTTGTCTCCATCGACTGGTCTTTACTGCGCATTACAGATCAGTGGGTACTGGGCAGGAGCTTTCCCACAGACATTTCCAATTGCTGATGAACAGAGAAATCATAATTATACAATGCTGCCCTCAGGTGGCAAAATGATTTAGGTTCGTTGAGCCCGTTGAGCCCCAAACTGGATCTAAGTATGTTCTTGTTCATGGACTGTTTCATCAAACTAAGCCTCCCCATAAAAACATGCATCCCCTCATTCTTTTTGGCAGGTAGACTACAGTAGGTAGCCTACACAAATTGTACATTTTATACAGTAGTGAGTGATAAATTGTGCACCTACAGATGTAGTATCTTAATTTGACCTATATTGTCACAGCAAAATAATCCTGCAGCAACAGGATTTGAACGTTTCGTCCATAATATTGCTTGATCAGTGTTTAGGCTATTTGCTGGCCAAAATGGCTGCATTAAAAGTGCAAAACTGTTAATATAACCATGTGTTAGTGTGGATTTTTTGTGAATTTATGTAAATCACGAAGCTCATCTGCAGGAAGATTCTCAGCAACAAAAGAGTGATCAAATTAAGATCTTACACCTGCATACAGCAGTAGGTCTGTCTATGTAATTGTGTCATTCTTGGGCTCGGGTAATATTTCAGTCCCTCTGACTTTTTATATTGTATTTCAAGTATTGGGTCACCAAAATGAAATGTTAAAAGATTTTGTATATAAATTGAAATATCCGGTATAATTAATTAAAATAAATATAGCATTAATTTCAACTTTATTATTAAAAAATCTTATTTTTTAACTGACACTAAGAATTGTGTCATGTCCCCCAGGCGTTTCACTTAATTTTTAGTTGGGAAATTAATTTTAAAATGTGCACATAATTAATCACTCTTGCCATTAATGCAAACATATATGTGTTATTTTGTTGAGAAAGTCTTTTTATCAAATAAATGCATGATTATTGATTAAAATCACGTGATTTAGCTCTGTCCCTCAGTCTACACTAAACCCCGTCACGCCAACCAAACTGCCAATAAAAATGGTCAGTCCACCCTTATGTGCCATCATTAACAGGAAGTGACATCATTCAACAATTTTCAACTGCATGTTACAGAAACAGGCAAGTAATCACATACTTTTATATCTGTATTTTATTTATTTTTTTAAGTCAGGTGGGGATCGTCGAGCTTACCAACAACCCTGTTACATGAAAGATGGAAAACTAGTACTTATCAAAATTATACTTTAACCCATAAAAATATACAATCTATTAATATCATGCACACCATGTGGTCTCCTGTCCTTCACCACATGAGGAGCAGAGTCCATTTTGAGCGAAAAAAAAAGTCAACCCCGTCACACTCAACCCCGTCACGTTTCATTGTAATGGGGTTGTAAACCTGTGACAGGGTTGAGCTATTTACTTTATTTATGAATATCAAGGAGGCCTTGATCCATGTGGACTTTTCAGAGAACTATGTCTGCAAATACACATCGGAGATCTAAGCTGTTCACTTTGGGCCCTCTCACCAGCAGGCCACTCTACATACTGGGGTGCTGTATGTTGGCCAACAGGAGCCAATATGCTTCACAACGATCTCCCCCTCTAGGCACAAAGGCCCTCCTGCTATATGGAAACACCTCAATCCAGTGCTAGACTACCTTCAGGCCACACATCCACAAGTGTCTGTATTGCACTGTTTTAGTGATGGGCCTTGCACACAGTATAAGCAGAGAGGCTTCCTGCTTTTCACAACAGAATTACACAAACGTGGATTCAAAGCTGGTACATGGAACTTTTTTGAGTCAAGCCATGGAAAAGGGGCTCCTGATGGTGTGGGAGGAATGTTGACGAGAACGGCGGACAGGTTGGTGGCTAAGGGCCGTGATATCAGTGATGCACAGGAGCTTTACAAAGCCCTCTGTGAGACAAACACGTCAGTGAAGCTGTTCTTTGTGAAGAGTGCCAATGTTGAACGTGAGATGGAGATGATGCCAAGCCCGATAAAAGCGGTGCCCTCCACCATGAGAATACACCAGGTCATCACCTTTGCTCCTGGAGAGCTGATGTCTCGTGATGTCAGCTGCCTTTGTTCAACAAAGAAGGACCTAAACTGTACATGCTTTAACACACAGCACTTCAGTTTCAGCGAGAAGGTCCTGGCTGCTCCAGAACAGCCAGCCAATGAGGAAAATCCACAACCTGTGGACGAAATCCAGTGGGGAAATCCAGGTCTTCTTGGGCAGTAGTGTGTAGTGGAATATGATAATGACCTTTATCCAGTCATCCTCGGCACGGATGAACTGAGTGTACATTTTACATTTACATTTCAGTCATTTAGCAGACGCTCTTATCCAGAGCGACTTACAGTTAGTGAATGCATACATTTTTTTCTTTTCATACAAGTGAAATGTATGCATTGTGTAGGACCAAACATATTTTTCTGGACAACATCCACTGGTATCAGTTTGATGAAGTCCTTGAGAGGGTGATTCCACCCCCACAGCGTGTGACATCCCGCCATGTAGAGGTTGAGAGCGGTGTGGGCCAGACTCTCAGGAAGAAAACCATGAATGAATGAATGAATATGGTGCTCCTGAGAAGAAGGATAGCCATGCTGACATTAGTGCTGTAGTTTTAGCTGTTCTAACATTCTAAATGCGTTTGGAAAATGTTCCTACTGTTAAATGTTTTGAATTACCCTAATGCCTGATGTTTTTATTTGTTTCGATATTTACTGCAGTTCAGTTAATAAAACCCAGATTATTCTAAATATATCTAACGTCCTTATTACATGGTTGCACACAATGAAATGGGGTTTTGGGGTAAATCTTGGAGGGATTTTAATAATATAATAATAATGTGCCATTTAGCAGACGCTTTTATCCAAAGCGACTTACAGTCATGTGTGCATACATTTTAACGTATGGGTGGTCCCGGGGATCGAACCCACTACGCTGGCGTTACAAGCGCCATGCTCTACCAATTGAGCTACAGAGGACCATTTTGATAATTAACTAAACTAGTTTACACGGAAACCGATGTGTCTCTTTAACCCCGTTACAGTATTCAACACTGTCACCCTAGCCTCAACCCCGTCACATGACAATATTTGTTAAATAAAATGGCAAGATGAATAAATATGAATTTAATGTTTTCTGAGCTAGGTCTGAAATGTTAAAAGGACAATCCCAAGAAGATTAGATGAATGTTAAAATTCAGAATTGAAAGCATTTTTTTATTTAAATGATGAGCCCGCTGACACATAACGTTTCTACTTCAGGGTTAAATATAGCAAAATTCTGAGATTTTACATACATTTGTCAAGGGCTGATGTAAATGTGGTGTGGGAGTCAGGCGCAGGACACCGAAGCTTAGTCCAACAGACTTTACTAGTGAAACACTAGGCAAAATACAATAAACGGCCTCAACACAAAACAGAGGCACGCGATTACGCAAACTGTGCGTAAACAACAAAACAACAAACATAGAGAAACACGCAGCACTAACGGTGTTATGGCTATGGTTCAACCCAGCACTCAGAGAAACCAACACGACAAAGGGAGTGGAAGAAACAAAAATATTTTAATAAAAGTTCAAATTGTCTAAGTCCAAAAACAACTGAAGTAAAGGAACAGAGTGGGCTAGTCGGCTCCGGAGGAAGGAGAGGCTGAGGCAGGCAGGCAGGCAGGCAGGCAGGCAGGCAGGCAGGCAGGCAGGCAGACCGACAGGCAGGAAGGCAGGCAGGTTGGGAGGTATGTCCGAAACTAAAGACAAAACAAACGACAGGTTAAGGAGAGTGGAGAGCCAGGCTGAAGACAAAGACAAAATACTTTACTGGTGAGCCAAGTTACCGCTCTGGTAAGAACAACGATCTGGCGCCGGTGGAGAGCCATGCCCAGGAATAAGTAGTGCAGGTTGATGAGAGAATAGGATGCAGCTGCGTAGGCAGGAATCACTGGAAACAACCCGCAGCTGCACAGGAGAGGCAGATCCTGAGCACGCCCCCTGCTCCACTCCAGACACACCCACATAAAGGGGACAAACACACATACAACAGAAAAAGAGGGGACAAAACAAGGAGGAAGGGAAACAGAAAAGGGAGAGACAAGCTGCCCACATAACAGTACCCCCCCCTCAATGGTCGCCACCTGGCGACCCACCAGGCCTGTCAGGGTTGTCGTGATGGAAGTCCGTGATCAGCTGAGGATCCAACACAAAACGCTTAGGGACCCAAGACCTCTCCTCTGGTCCATAACCTTCCCAATCGACTAGGTATTGGAGACCCCTACCCCGCCTCCGAGAGTCCAGGAGCCTACTGACGGTGTAGGCCGGATGGTCGTCAATGAGGCGAACAGGTGGAGGTGGATCAGCCGGCGGACACAAAAGGCTGGAGGACACAGGTTTCAGTTGGGAGACGTGGAAGGTAGGGTGTATCTTCATGGCTGAAGGCAACTTCAAACGAACCGCAGCGGGGTTAATGATGGACTCCACCACAAACGGACCCAGGTACCGAGGAGACAGCTTGCGTGATTTGGTACGAAGAGGTACGTTCTTAGATGACAGCCAAACCTCTTGACCAGGATGAAACACAGGTGCGGGAGTCCTGCTCCTATCCGCTGTTGTCTTGTTCCTGTCGGTGGTCCGAAGCAATGCTTCCCGAGCGTCGCTCCACACTCTCTGGCAGCGGCGGAGGTTCTCCTGAACCGAAGGAACAGCCAATTCCTTCTCCTGAGCAGGAAACAGAGGGGGTTGATAACCCATGGTAACCTCGAAGGGTGAAAGACCGGTGGCAGAGGCGGTGAGGGAGTTGTGGGCGTACTCTATCCAGGGCAGATGTTTAGCCCAGGATGATGGATGTTGAGCAGCCACACAACGAAGGGTTGCTTCGAGGTTTTGATTGGCTCTTTCAGTTTGACCGTTGGTCTGGGGATGAAACCCTGAGGACAGACTAACGGAAGCACCCAAAGCAGAACAGAAACCCTTCCAAACACGGGAAGTAAACTGTGGGCCTCTATCAGATACGATGTCCACAGGTATTCCATGGGGACGGAATACATGTTGGACTAGGAGGTCCGCTGTCTCACTGGCAGACGGTAATTTTGGTAATGCTATATAGTGGACAGATTTAGAGAATCTGTCCACAATGGTAAGTATAGTATCATTACCTTCAGACTTGGGTAGGCCGGTGACAAAATCCATGGCAATGTGGGACCAGGGACGGCTGGGAACTGGGAGGGGTAGCAGCAGCCCCGAAGGGGACTGATGGGAGGCTTTGCCCCGAGCACAGGTTGAACAGGCTGCCACAAAAGCCCGAACGTCAGTTTCCATTGAAGGCCACCAAAAATGTCTCCTAAGCAGCGTCAACGTGCGTCTCATCCCAGGGTGACCAGCAAAACGGGAGGTGTGAATCCACTGCAACACCTGAGACCGGACCGTCTCGGGAACAAAGAGTAGGTTGGGAGGTCCATCACCCGGTCCCGGGTCCGTGGCAAGTGCAGTCTTCACAAGAGACTCGATCTCCCACTGAACAGCCGCCACGACGCATGAGGAAGGCAGGACTGCCTCAGGCTCGCTGGTCTCCGAAGGGTCAGCAAACTGGCGGGACAAAGCATCTGGTTTAACATTTCTTGACCCCGGTCTGTATGTAAGAATAAAGTTAAACCTACTAAAAAACAGGGCCCATCTGGCTTGGCGTGAGTTGAGTCTCTTAGTGGCTTGGATGTAAGCCAAGTTTTTGTGGTCAGTCCAGACCACAAACGGCAATTCAGCTCCATCCAGCCAGTGCCGCCATTCTTCCAGTGCAAGCTTGACCGCCAGCAGTTCCCGGTTTCCAACGTCGTAATTCCGTTCTGTGGGTGACAATTTCTTGGAGAAGAAAGCACAGGGGTGAAGCCTTTGGTCAGTGGGGGAGCGCTGGGAGAGGACTGCTCCCACACCTGAGTCCGACGCGTCCACCTCCACAACAAACTGCAGAGAGGTATTGGGGTGTATCAACACGGGGGAGGTGGAAAACAGTTCCTTCAAAACCCCTACCGCCTGCTCCGCCTCAGGGGACCACCGAAAAGGGACTTTAGGAGATGTGAGTCTTGTAAGGGGTGCCACCACTCTACTAAAACCCTTAATGAATCTACGGTAGAAGTTAGCAAAGCCCAAAAATCGTTGAAGTTGCTTACGGGTGGTGGGTGTGGGCCATTCCGTCACTGCCCGGATCTTCTCGGGGTCCGCCTTCACCTGCCCGCTCTCAATTATGAATCCAAGGAACGATGTAGACTGTTTGTGGAACTCACACTTCTCTGCTTTGACGTACAGCTTGTTCTCCAAGAGCCGTTGAAGAACTTGACGGACGTGTGACTCATGCTCCTCGGGTGACTTGGAAAAAACAAGAATATCATCCAGGTATACAAAGACAAAACGGTTCAAAAAATCCCTAAGAACATCGTTCACCATGGCTTGGAAAACCGCAGGGGCATTTGAAAGCCCAAAGGGCATGACCAAATACTCAAAATGTCCCAGTGGAGTGTTGAAAGCGGTTTTCCACTCATCTCCCTTTCGGATTCGGACAAGGTGATAAGCATTCCTGAGGTCGAGCTTGGAAAACACTGTGGCGCCATGCAGAGGTTCAAAAGCTGAGTTGATGAGAGGAAGGGGATACTTGTTTTTAACAGTTATGTTGTTTAAACCCCTGAAATCGATACAGGGGCGTAACGACTTGTCCTTCTTTTCCACGAAAAAGAAACCTGCACCCAAAGGAGACGACGAGGGACGGATTATGCCCGAGACCAGAGAATCACCAATGTACTGCTCCATTGCCTCTCTTTCCGGTCGGGACATATTGTATAACCGACTAGAGGGCAAGGGAGCACCAGGAAGCAGTTCAATAGGGCAATCATAAGGCCTATGTGGTGGTAGAGACAGAGCCTTGTCCTTACTGAAAACCTCCGCTAAGTCATGGTATTCTTTGGGGACAGATGACAGATCAAGAGGAGCTGAGGGAGGAGTTGGGTTACACTTAGTGGGGGGAACCGCTGACCTCAGGCACTCGGAATGGCAGTTAGTGCTCCAACTGAGAATGGTGTGACGTGTCCAATCAATTTGTGGGTTGTGAAGAGCCAACCAGGGGAAGCCAAGGATTAGGGAGGTAGCTGAGCCAGACATAACTCTTAGCTGAATGCTTTCACAATGATTGCCAGAAATCACTAGGGAAACGGGGGTGGTTTGATGAGTTATCTCCGCGAGGAGGCGCCCATCAAGGGCTGTGACCCGGATGGGGGTAGGTAGTGGCTCCATGGGGATACGAGCTTGTGTAACGAACTGGTGGCTAATAAAGTTATCTTCTGCACCTGAGTCTATGAGAGCTGAGAGTGGCAGGGAATGACTCTGGAAACGTAAGGTTACAGGTACTTGTAATCGGGGAATGATGGGTTCAGGATCTAACTCTGGGCTCGCAAGTAGACCCACCGTTACGAGCGAGCCTTGTCTTTTGGCCGCTTAGGGCATGTAGCCAGAATGTGTGTGGCGTCTCCACAGTACAGGCACTCACCCGCCTGGAGGCGCCGTTGCCGCACAGCTGGAGGTAGTCGAGCTCGACCCACTTGCATAGGTTCCTCCTCTGTGCTCGGGATGGAATCAGGAACAAGAAGCTGCCGACTCCGGAGAGGCGAGACTCGAGTGGTTGGAGGCTGGGGAACTCGTCCTCCTAGATGTGGCCGATCGCCTCTCTCCCGACGCCTCTCCCGCAACCGATTGTCTAGCTTGATGGACAGGGAAACGAGAGAATGTAAATCATGTGGCTCATCACGAGCAGCCAGTTCATCCTTAATGGCTTCATTCAAACCGTTTAGAAATGCTCCTTGAAGTGCCACATTGTTCCACTTGGAGTCCGCTGCCAACGTCCAGAACTCAATAGAGTACTCTGCCACACTGTTAGAACCCTGCCTCAAATTAAAAAGTATCTTGGAGGAATTACCCACATGGTCAGGATGGTCAAAAACAATCTTCAATTTAGCAGAGAAATCAGCGAAAGTCAATCCAGTCCAAGTTTGATTTGAGCACACAGCCTCAGCCCAAACCAGAGCTCTCCCTCTTAACAACCCCAGAACATAATATACCTTAGAGGAATCAGTAGAAAATGACAGTGGTCTCTGCCGAAAAATCAAGTCACACTGAAGCAAAAATCCCCGGCACTTGTCCAATTCTCCATGGAACGGTTCAGGCGACGTGACAGGGGGTTCCCGATGGAACGAAGCCTGCATCATGTCCGAGGAACCAACTTGGGGTGCATCAAACTGGGGGTCAGAGAGAGATGGAGAACTGATAACAGACAAATTAGAGACTTGTGTAGTTAACTGAGTCACCTGGTTCAGCAGTTGATGATTATTTTCCAAAAGAGTCCGAATCAGTTGGTCATGCTGTCCTAGCAACGTTCCTTGAGCCTGGATAGCTTGTTGGAAGCTGTCTTCGTTTGCCCCGTGCTGTCTCTCTGTTGGGTCCATGGCCAGATCGTTCTGTTATGGCTATGGTTCAACCCAGCACTCAGAGAAACCAACACGACAAAGGGAGTGGAAGAAACAAAAATATTTTAATAAAAGTTCAAATTGTCTAAGTCCAAAAACAACTGAAGTAAAGGAACAGAGTGGGCTAGTCGGCTCCGGAGGAAGGAGAGGCTGAGGCAGGCAGGCAGGCAGGCAGGCAGGCAGGCAGGCAGGCAGGCAGACCGACAGGCAGGAAGGCAGGCAGGTTGGGAGGTATGTCCGAAACTAAAGACAAAACAAACGACAGGTTAAGGAGAGTGGAGAGCCAGGCTGAAGACAAAGACAAAATACTTTACTGGTGAGCCAAGTTACCGCTCTGGTAAGAACAACGATCTGGCGCCGGTGGAGAGCCATGCCCAGGAATAAGTAGTGCAGGTTGATGAGAGAATAGGATGCAGCTGCGTAGGCAGGAATCACTGGAAACAACCCGCAGCTGCACAGGAGAGGCAGATCCTGAGCACGCCCCCTGCTCCACTCCAGACACACCCACATAAAGGGGACAAACACACATACAACAGAAAAAGAGGGGACAAAACAAGGAGGAAGGGAAACAGAAAAGGGAGAGACAAGCTGCCCACATAACAAACGGACAGGCGTAACAATAACACACAAACTAACCAACACAAAGCAGGCAACTTATAGGACACATAATCAGACACAAACGGACACAGGTGCAATAGACAGACAAAACCAATCTAACATCGAAACATCTAACGGTGGTAGCTAGTACTCCGGGGACGGCGAATGCCGAAGCCTGCCCGAGCAAGGAGGAGGAGCAGCCTCGGCAGAATCCGTGACACATTCTATATTTATAATAATTGAATTGGTTTGGGGGACACGTGAGCATTAGGTAAATGTTGATTTTATAACAAATATCTTTTATAATCATATTCAGACAACTTCCATATTGTCTGTATCGTGGTTGAAGATAAATGGTGTCCATATCAGACAAACATTGACAATAATAAAAGGCCTTTAATGCCTGAGGTGGGAAAATATGTTTTCTTGAAGGTTTAATATGTACTTAATGTTGTGGGGTGTTCAGAAAATGCATTTATTCTAGTAAAAAAAAAGAAGTCTATTAAAATATATATATATATATATATTACAGCAGCCCAATAATGACCCAATTACCATGTAAACGGTTGCAATGAAAATAACCTGTGCATAACTGTAGCCTTCTGCTCAGGTAATTACCATTTACATTTACATTTACATTTACGTCATTTAGCAGACGCTCTTATCCAGAGCGACTTACAAATTGGGTCCATGATGTAAATAGTTGCAACTCTCTGCATATGCCTATGCATGTGTGTGTGTGTGTGTGTGTGTGTGTGTGTGTGTGTGTGTGTGTGTGTGTCCACGTGCGTGCAGACGTGTATTGCGAGAACCTGTCCTATGACTGTGACTGTATATGGTCCAATACCTGTAGCATTACTCATTTAGACGCACACACCTCTGATTGGCTAATCCTCCCACTATTTGCCAATCAGAGAGCTCGGCTTGCTTGATCTGCTACATCATAGCAATGGCGGACCGAAGTAGCAGGAATTCCGCATCCTAGTGTTCAATGGCATTGCATTTCCTATCCGGTGCCCATAGGGAGCCGTTGCTAAGCGACCAGGGGAGGTCCCCATAAATCCGCTAACCAGCTGTTGGCGGCTTTTTTGCACTTTCGTCAGATCCAGCTGTTTTGGTGTGAAGACAAGACAGACAGGGACAGACCTGGGATAAACCAAACGTACTGCTTTGATGCTCGGAGTTGGACGGCTGCCGCGTATTGACACCTCGAGGATTAGAACTAGAGAACAGTCCAAGTGAAGGGTTCCACAGTAACAGAAATATGGATTTGTTTGGGGTTGTGAATTTGGACCAACTGTCCCATGGACTGGCTGGTCTGTCCATGTTTCCATACTTTGACACGGCGCACTATATTGTGTCAGTGATGGCACTTCGAGAACAGCCAGGTAAGCAAAGAACATTCAACAACGGGTTGAATTGGACAGGTCTAGCTCACTACAATTGTTATAACTTTTTAATATAGCCTAATATACTAGCCTATTGAACGTTTTGGTTCTTTACTTTTCATATTTTAATGACAATTTGTTGAATGTTAGGCAAGGCTACACTTTGTGCTCCAGAATGACAGAATTCAGCCTCTAGCGTTTGACAGAACATGAAACTTAAGAGAACATTCTACACAATTCTCCCGATTTGGCCACGTTGATATTGAGATCGTTTACCATCATGTTTTCATTTTCTAAATCCCCACAACTGGATGGCATAATAATATTATGCAACGGATTATTGTTGCATGGACATTTTGAGATCCCTCAATCTTTAAGAGTGACATATTTATGCTTTAGTCCACTTTCCAAATGTATTTATGGTTGATCTATTTGCCCAGGTGAAATGAATAAGGGCAAGTCACACCACTTTTGCACTCTTGAAGTATTTAAACATCACGCTTGAAGTACATATTTGTGAACAAAATAAATGTGTTGTCCCAGTGATCTTTACACACACACACACACACACACACACACACACACACACACACACACACACACACACACACACACACACCCTTATTGAGTACTCCCACTCCCACAACCATAGAGATTAGACTCATCATACACATACTACTGTAACTTAGATCCAGACTGTACTGCTGAAGCTTTGCAGACATATTATATTCCTTTTGATACTCAGTGCCAGGGATGGGAGGCGAGGCCCATCAATAATGGTCCTCCTTTCTGGTTATTTTCTGGCATCAAGGTTGCCTCAAGACTCACTGAGGAAAAACATGGCCCAAATAAAATGATAAACAAAACTGGATTATAACACAGAATGTGTAATTCTAGTAGGTACAGGACAGGACTACTGTACCTTGAGTTGCCTGACACTATGCCCAATCGGTTATGTTTATATGTAACTCTGGTAGTGGCTCAGTATGAAGACAGGTGGACTTTTACTGCCTCAACATTGACCTTTTCTCCAAACAAACCACACATGGGTTCAAGTCCCAAGTACTATTTGAAATGATTCAAACACTTTTAGCATTTGCTCTAGTCTCCTTGGAGTGCCAGATACACCAGGTTTGCACTTTTGCAACTATTCTATTGGTTCCATTGCAGCAGGCAAGTTCAATCAAGCCCAGATAAAGTATTTAAAATTATTTTAAATAGTGTTTGAGCCTAGGTCTAAAACAAACCTCCCATTGTTGTCCCTGGCTACCACAGTGTAACATATGTCTATTTTAGAGCAGAGTGGCTTCACTTACTTGTGTGTACTTCACTTACTTGTGTCCTCATATCACCCCTCCTCTGGGTACGTGTGTGTGTGTGTGTATGTGTGTGTGTGTATTTGTGTGTGTGTAACACAATATGTTTGTGGCCTTCATTTTGATGGATTCTACAACACGTCAAGACAAACAATAAGAATGGAGTCTAGAGCCATAATAATGGAGTCTAGAGCCATAAGAATGGAGTCTAGAGCCATAAGAATGGAGTCTAGAGCCATAAGAATGGAGTCTAGAGCCATAAGAATGGAGTCTAGAGCCATATCAGAGATAGATTGTAGAACTTAAGACACAAAGAACACCAGAGCTTATTAGAACACCGGTGCTGCTCTCTACTTTTAGACAGCGCTGGATCTTGTCATGATTCCCACAAAGCACTTGGACTTTACATTTTCACTTAAAATAGCTGCCACATTCTAGACTAGAGGCTCAATGAAAAGCTTTACTGAACATTAGTTTGCCTTTTACTGTTTATTACAGACTTATATATAGTAACATTGTAATTATTTTTCACAGGGCCACTTTTACTTGTCTTTATACAGAAGAGTTATCTCAAGCACTGTCCAAACTACACTGAGTGAGGTCTAACATGGAAAACAGAGCATTAGTTATAAGTCATTCTACTGTGAACAATCGGTAACCTAAAAATAAGTGTTCCATCCTCTAGCAGGGCACTCAGAGGAGACCTAGCAGAGAGAGAGAGAGAAAGAGAGAGACTCTCCCCAGTCTCTCCCAAACTCTAATGGACTCTGTGATATAAGACTGTTCTCTCAGGGCGACATCTAAAGACACATCAAAGTGTTTTATATACAGGCCTCTATAGAAACAAGCTGCTGCTTGCAACATAATGAATGTACCCTGTAGACCGGAACTACAGAAAGACAGTGAGACAGGTTACAGTACATTCTGTCCCTTCTGTTTGGAGAGCATGTGAAATTATCACAGACTGGGGCCAACTCTTCTAGCCTGGTTCCAGATCTGTTTGTGCTGTATAACCAACTCCTATGTGGTTGTTGTTATTGAATGTGACAAGACAGCACAAACAGATCTGGGACCAGCCTACAAGTCCCCAGGACGACACCAGAAGTGCAGGCAGAGCTCAGAGCTGTGTTCAGTTTGTCATTGCATCTGGTCTTTTTCTCACTTCACCAACAGGTCAGATTTGACTTGTAAATGCCCTCTGAATGCAAATCTAGCTGGTTACCACAAGGTATCTTGAGGCCTGCTGGTCATGGTGTAATCTACACAGTCTGCTTAGCGATAGTGTACATCAGAGGAGGCTGGTGGGAGGTGCTATAGGAGGACAGGCTCATTGTATTTACTGGGATGGAATAATGGAATGGTACCTAACACATCAAACACATGTAAACAACACGTTTGACTCCATTCTATTTCTTTCTATTCCAGCCATTACAATGAGCCCGTCCTCCTATAGCTCCTCCCACCAGCCTCCTCTGCTGTACAATGCCTTCTATACTGGTCAACTAAACAAGCTGTCTCTACAGGGTGTCTCTCTCTGCTGGTGTTTGGGACTCTCTGTGCCTAAGTGAGTTCCCGGTGAGAGATTGTACTCCAGCAAGCATTCATTTTTTGGGTGTCATTCATAATAATTTACCTACAGTACCTGTCAGAATGCAGAATTAAAGTGCTCACCAAACCTTCACAGTGTAAACACTGCCTATCTTCTCTCAGTACTGTCCATCCACCGGGTAAATACTGTCATTCACAAAAGGGGACGTTATGGGACATGCAGTCCTTTCCATGACGTACTGTAGATTCAATCTTTTAGGCTCTTTATGGGACTCTTGGGACACAAACATCTCTTGGACTCACTCTTTAAGTCCCATTTACTGGCAGAAAAGCTTGTTTACCCATTCGTTAGGGATTTTCTGTATCGACGAACAACCTCTTCTATATGCAAAGTAGCAACAACCCACTCAATGAATAACAGCCCCTAGCTGGCAGCATAACTTGTTCACCCATTCCTAATGGCATCTCTGTAGCAAGGAATAGACTATTAGCCTGGTCCCAGGTCCGCTTCTGCTGTTTTGCCAAATTAGCCTGGTCCCAGATATGCTTGTGCCTCTTGCAAACTGTTGGGAACTTTGGCAAGACAGCACAAACTGATCTGGGACCAGGCTAATAGACAAAGCACAAGCTTCACTAATTAAAAATGTACTGAAGCTGCATGCAGTGGAACTAGCAGTGGAACTAAAAGCATTCGTTGACAAAACCTCTCCTGTTTACTTATGCTGAACAGGTGCAGCGACCTTCCTTAGTTCCTGTTGCTTGGCTGGCTGTTTTAAAAGCCTCAAGGCATTAACTGCTTTTCAACTGCAGGAAGCTCATCACCGCTGCTGCTGTATATGGCAAAACACACTGTTATAGGCCTATGTGACAAAACACACTGTTGTAGGCCTATGTGACAAAACACACTGTTGTAGGCCTATGTGACAAAACACACTGTTGTAGGCCTATGTGGCAAAACACACTGTTGTAGGCTTATATGGCAAAACACACTGTTGTAGGCCTATGTGACAAAACACACTGTTGTAGGCCTATGTGGCAAAACACACTGTTGTAGGCCTATGTGGCAAAACACACTGTTGTAGGCCTATGTGGCAAAACACACTGTTGTAGGCCTATGTGGCAAAACACACTGTTGTAGGCCTATGTGACAAAACACACTGTTGTAGGCCTATGTGGCAAAACACACTGTTGTAGGCCTATGTGGCAAAACACACTGTTGTAGGCCTATGTGGCAAAACACACTGTTGTAGGCTTATATGGCAAAACACACTGTTGTAGGCCTATGTGACAAAACACGCTGTTGTAGACCTATGTGTCAAAATAACCCACTCCATGCGCTCCTCTGTTGTTCTGGTGCTGTGTAATAATCTGTCTCATCAGTACATATGAAGAGAAGAAATTAAAACAGCTACATTTCTCAACCCACTAGGGACTAGGCCTACTGTAAATGATTGTCTGTAAATATCAGCTTCAAAGTTGTTGATAAGATCCCAAGAAAATTGCATTAGTTATCTATACATATTTTGATAACACCTACGGTAGCATTTACATAGTAAAAAGTCATTAAATGAATAGTTTTTACTTATTTGCATAGGTAGGTATTAAATAATGTACATAGTCATTAATGTTGTTCCTTTGTGGATGTTGCAGGTTATGTGTCCCAGTAGACAGGTATGTAACTGTTTCACCAGTCATTATTGTAACCATCCCATCCACCTGCTACAGTACTACCACAGTACTACTGCTATAGTTAAGACCGAACCATACACTATGTATATTGTATGTCTCTGAGTAAACCCAGCTTCAGGGATCCACTGTTGACACAAATCTTTTTCCCAGAAGGCTTTTTCCCGGATCTGATGCATGCATGGCTACCGCTCCATGCTTATTTTTTTTAATAACCTTTATTTAACCTAGCCTGGTCCCAGATCTGTTTGTTTGGACTTGACAACTGTTTGCCTGAGGAGTTGGCAAGAGAGCACAAACAGATCTGGGACCAGGCTGTATTTAAGCTTTGTTGCGTCTGTGTTATGGAGAAGGAGCCATGGCTTCTCTCCTAATCCTGCAACCACAATTATATAACTGTTTTTTAGGCTTATTAAGAGGTTATTAAGGCTGTTATAACCTGCCGTCAATTGACTACAACCTGCTTTCAATTGACTACAACCTGCTTTCAATTGACTACAACCTGCTTTCAATTGACTACAACCTGCTTTCAATTGACTACAACCTGCTTTCAATTGACTACAACCTGCTTTCAATTGACTACAACCTGCTTTCAATTGACTACAACCTGCTTTCAATTGACTACAACCTGCTTTCAATTGATGATTTGCATGATGACAATTATTTTGATTAGTGACGTTGTTGTGGTATTGATATGCTGTAACTAACCACTACTTCAGTTGCAACATGAACTACTATGCTCCAACGCCAAATGCTGGCGACCATGGAGGCTGTCAGTTCTGACGTATGTGTGTGTTCAGATGGGTACTGCTGCGCAAAGCTGGCTGTCCATCTGTGGTGAACAGCGATGCACAAAATGAGATTTCATCAGATATTCAATGGTTGTGCAAACGCTGGTTGTTGGTTCGGTGACGCCTGCGATTTGTAGTTGTGAGGAACCTTTGTGCATATTTTGTGTGTTGTTAATTTGTGTGTATTTCTGTGTGTGTGTGTGTGTGTGTGTGTGTGTACGCGCGCATATGGGTGTGTTATAACTGTGTACCCGGGTAATCACTAATCCGTATTGTTGTAGCCATTTCATGTGATGTTTGTTGATATTAAACAGAGTGTGCAAGATGCCCAGTGATAATGAATGTCCCACTGCTGTTAGTTCCTCCTGTTAAATATCTCTAAACCTCTCTCCCCTTTGATATGTTGATGCTGGCTATTTGTTGGAGTTTAGTCTAGCGGTACCATTGACTCTGCCAACTCCAGACCACTCATTATCCCAGGAGACCTGCAGGGGTTCGATCTCTCTCCCCACTCTTTCATTTATAATCCTGTTCTAATTTTCTCATTTCTAATGTTCCGTTTTAAATAAAAAAAATCGGGACAAGTACCGTATTTTCCGCACTATAAGGCGCACTTAAAAGCCTTTAATTTTCTCAAAAAACGACAGTGCGCCTTATAATCCGGAGCACCTTATATATGGATCAATTGGTTAGTTGGTTGATCCATACTGGTTGTACACGGCGCTCAAGGCGCTCTGTCAAAATGTTTCAGTATGAAAAACCAATAAAAACAATTTAATAATAATGAAATGTTTCAGTACGACTGGTAAACTACAAAGCCGCACCGCTTGCAGCATTACGGCTACCGTAGTCAGTAAACACCGGTACTGTGCTTACTCACAGTCCCACACCACTTGTGTGTGTATAAAGACCCCAAAATTGTTGTCAGAACGCTTAATAAAGTTTGACTTTATCTGACTGTTTTGTTGACATTCCCTTTAGCACAGCTCCATCTACTGGATGCATAACGCAACCCCAGTCAAACGTTTGACTGCAGTATCTTCTATTCTATGCGCCTTATAATCCGGTGCGCCCTATTTATGAAAACAGTTCTAAAATAGGCCATTCATTGAAGGTGCGCCTTATAATCCGGTGCGCCTTATAGTGCGGAAAATACGGTAAGTAAGGTTCTGTACATGTATTTTACAAAACACAACATGCTTGACCCTGCTGTTGTTGAATTATTGAAACAAAAATAAATAAGTAAGCGTCTGCAGTGTTATGAAGGGCCCTACAGTGGTCAGGAGTTAGAACTGTAAACTACATGGCTTCATAGTTAGAACTGTAAACTGCATGGCTTCATAGTTAGAACTGTAAACTACATGGCTTCATAGTTAGAACTCATGGCTTCATAGTTAGAACTGTAAACTACATGGCTTCATAGTTAGAACTGTAAACTACATGGCTTCATAGTTAGAACTCATGGCTTCATAGTTAGAACTGTAAACTACATTGCTTCATAGTTAGAACTGTAAACTACATGGCTTCATAGTTAGATCTGTAAACTACATGGCTTCATAGTTAGAACTGTAAACTGCATGGCTTCATAGTTAGAACTGTAAACTACATGGCTTCATAGTTAGAACTCATGGCTTCATAGTTAGAACTGTAAACTACATGGCTTCATAGTTAGAACTGTAAACTACATGGCTTCATAGTTAGAACTGTAAACTGCATGGCTTCATAGTTAGAACTGTAAACTGCATGGCTTCATAGTTAGAACTGTAAACTACATGGCTTCATAGTTAGAACTGTAAACTGCATGGCTTCATAGTTAGAACTCATGGCTTCACAGTTAGAACTGTAAACTACATGGCTTCATAGTTAGAACTGTAAACTACATGGCTTCATAGTTAGAACTGTAAACTACATGGCTTCATAGTTAGAACTCATGGCTTCATAGTTAGAACTGTAAACTACATGGCTTCATAGTTAGAACTGTAAACTACATGGCTTCATAGTTAGAACTGTAAACTACATGGCTTCATAGTTAGAACTGTAAACTACATGGCTTCATAGTTAGAACTGTAAACTACATGGCTTCATAGTTAGAACTCATGGCTTCATAGTTAGAACTGTAAACTACATTGCTTCATAGTTAGAACTGTAAACTACATGGCTTCATAGTTAGATCTGTAAACTACATGACTTCATAGTTAGAACTGTAAACTGCATGGCTTCATAGTTAGAACTGTAAACTACATGGCTTCATAGTTAGAACTCATGGCTTCACAGTTAGAACTGTAAACTACATGGCTTCATAGTTAGAACTGTAAACTACATGGCTTCATAGTTAGAACTGTAAACTGGATGGCTTCATAGTTAGAACTGTAAACTACATGGCTTCATAGTTAGAACTGTAAACTACATGGCTTCATAGTTAGAACTGTAAACTGCATGGCTTCATAGTTAGAACTCATGGCTTCACAGTTAGAACTGTAAACTACATGGCTTCATAGTTCGAACTGTAAACTGCATGGCTTCATAGTTAGAACTGTAAACTACATTGCTTCATAGTTAGAACTGTAAACTACATTGCTTCATAGTTAGAACTGTAAACTACATGGCTTCATAGTTAGAACTGTAAACTACATGGCTTCATAGTTAGAACTGTAAACTACATGGCTTCATAGTTAGAACTCATGGCTTCATAGTTAGATCTGTAAACTACATTGCTTCATAGTTAGAACTGTAAACTACATTGCTTCATAGTTAGAACTGTAAACTACATGGCTTCATAGTTAGAACTGTAAACTGCATGGCTTCATAGTTAGAACTGTAAACTGCATGGCTTCATAGTTAGAACTGTAAACTGCATGGCTTCATAGTTAGAACTGTAAACTGCATGGCTTCATAGTTAGAACTGTAAACTACATGGCTTCATAGTTAGAACTGTAAACTACATGGCTTCATAGTTAGAACTGTAAACTACATGGCTTCATAGTTAGATCTGTAAACTACATGGCTTCATAGTTAGAACTGTAAACTACATGGCTTCATAGTTAGAACTGTAAACTGCATGGCTTCATAGTTAGAACTGTAAACTACATGGCTTCATAGTTAGAACTGTAAACTACATGGCTTCATAGTTAGAACTCATGGCTTCACAGTTAGAACTGTAAACTACATGGCTTCATAATTAGAACTGTAAACTACATTGCTTCATAGTTAGAACTGTAAACTACATGGCTTCATAGTTAGATCTGTAAACTACATGGCTTCATAGTTAGAACTGTAAACTGCATGGCTTCATAGTTAGAACTGTAAACTACATGGCTTCATAGTTAGAACTCATGGCTTCACAGTTAGAGCTGTAAACTACATGGCTTCATAGTTAGAACTGTAAACTACATTGCTTCATAGTTAGAACTGTAAACTACATGGCTTCATAGTTAGATCTGTAAACTACATGGCTTCATAGTTAGAACTGTAAACTGCATGGCTTCATAGTTAGAACTGTAAACTACATGGCTTCATAGTTAGAACTGTAAACTACATGGCTTCATAGTTAGAACTGTAAACTACATGGCTTCATAGTTAGAACTCATGGCTTCATAGTTAGAACTGTAAACTACATGGCTTCATAGTTAGAACTGTAAACTACATGGCTTCATAGTTAGAACTGTAAACTACATGGCTTCATAGTTAGAACTGTAAACTACATGGCTTCATAGTTAGAACTGTAAACTACATGGCTTCATAGTTAGAACTCATGGCTTCATAGTTAGAACTGTAAACTACATTGCTTCATAGTTAGAACTGTAAACTACATGGCTTCATAGTTAGATCTGTAAACTACATGACTTCATAGTTAGAACTGTAAACTGCATGGCTTCATAGTTAGAACTGTAAACTACATGGCTTCATAGTTAGAACTCATGGCTTCACAGTTAGAACTGTAAACTACATGGCTTCATAGTTAGAACTGTAAACTACATGGCTTCTTAGTTAGAACTGTAAACTGGATGGCTTCATAGTTAGAACTGTAAACTACATGGCTTCATAGTTAGAACTGTAAACTACATGGCTTCATAGTTAGAACTGTAAACTACATGGCTTCATAGTTAGAACTGTAAACTGCATGGCTTCATAGTTAGAACTGTAAACTACATGGCTTCATAGTTAGAACTGTAAACTACATGGCTTCATAGTTAGAACTGTAAACTACATGGCTTCATAGTTAGAACTGTAAACCGCTTGATCCTGGATCCTAGTTTATCTAGAATGTCTTTCTTTGAGGCAGTGTCCATAGTCTGACTGAAAATGAATGAACACAATCCTGAAAGGCTTTGCATATGGGGAGACAGTACGGACACTGAGCAGATACCATCACTAATCAACAATCAGGCGAGATGAGGACATATCATGTCTCTGGAATTGACCTGGTTCTCATTTGTATATCTACTGTTCGTGAATGTTTAACAGCCCTGGAAGTCTGAAAGGACCTTCCTCAAACAGTGACACTCCTGTAATGTGAAACTCCTCCACTGTAATCTCTCCTCTCGCTATGAACATATTGTTCTGCTATGCTTTTAGCTCCTCTGCAGATTTACAACAACATATTTGCTAGAACTGACAAGTAGAGAGCATTAAACAAGAATACACAATACACTCCTTGTTCTATATAATTGTTGACTTATTCTAATTAATCAATTAATCAAATGTATTTTATAGAGCCCTTTTTACATCAGCAGTTGTCACAAAGTGCTTTACAGAGACCCAGTGCAGCCTTTTCCATCAGATCAGTAGCTGTCACATTGTTCCAAAATAAGGTTAGGATGTTGATGTTAGAGAAAGTCTATCAATAGCTGATTACTTCAAAATTGATGATGATGATGATGATGATGATTAGGAGGATGAGGATGAAGTTTCTGCTAATAGATTTACAGTCAGGCTTTTTTCTAAGCCCCTCCAGGGTTTCTCATTATCCTGCACATTGTGTTTGATGTTATGAAAATGTATGCACTCACTAACTGTAAGTCGCTCTGGATAAGAGCGTCTGCGAAATGACTCAAATGTAAATGTAAATGTTGTACTTTTTCGTTATTTGACTTAGTTTTCGATTAACTACACTAACCTCCGCTGGTGACTGGGTTACAGGAGTCCTGGAGGTGGCGAGGAGGAGCCCGTTTGCCTGCTGGTTCAGTTCTATGCTGTACTGCTTCGGAGGGGGCATTCTCTCTGCCCTCATGATGGCTGAGGCCCCCATAGCCCCTCTGTCCAAGAACATCAACGTCCTCATGGCCTCGGTCATCTGGTGAGTGGAGAGGAGAGAGGGAGGGAGGGAGACAGAGATGGGGGGAGGGAGGGAGAGAGAGAGAGAGAGAGAGAGAGAGAGAGAGAGAGAGAGAGAGAGAGAGAGAGGGGCGGAAGGAGGGAAAGAGAGAGGGGTGGAAGGAGGGAGTTGAGTTGATGCCAAAGAGCTCGATTTTGGTCTCATCTGACAACAACACTTTCACCCAGTTCTCCTCTGAATCATTCAGATGTTCAATGGCAAACTTCAGACGGGCCTGTATATGTGCTTTCTTGAGCAGGGGGACCTTGCGGGCGCTGCAGGATATCAGTCCTTCACGGCGTATTGTGTTACCAATTGTTTTCTTGGTGACTATGGTCCCAGCTGCCTTGAGATCATTGACAACATCCACCCGTGTTATTTGGGGCTGATTCCTCACCGTTCTCATGATCATTGCAACTCCACGAGGTGAGATCTTGCATGGAGCCCCAGGCCGAGGGAGATTGACAGTTATTTTGTGTTTCTTCCATTTGCGAATAATCGCACCAACTGTTGTCACCTTCTCACCAAGCTGCTTGGCGATGGTCTTGTAGCCCATTCCAGCCTTGTAGGTCTACAATCTTGTCCCTGACATCCTTGGAGAGCTCTTTGTTCTTGGCCATGGTGGAGAGTTTGGAATCTGATTGATTGATTGCTTCTGTAGACAGGTGTCTTTTATACAGGTAACAAGCTGAGATTATGAGCACTCCCTTTAAGAGTGTACTCCTAATCTCAGCTCGTTACCTGTATAAAAGACACCTGGGAGCCAGAAATCTTTCTGATTGAGAGGGGGTCAAATACTTATTTCCCTCATTAAAATGCAAATTAATTTATAACATTTTTGATATGCGTTTCTCTGGATGATTTTGTTGTTATTCTGTCTCTCACTGTTCAAATAAACCTACCATTAAAATTATAGACTGATCATTTCTTTGTCAGTGGGCAAACGTACAAAATCAGCAGGGGATCAAATACTTTTTTCCCTCACTGTAAGTATCAAAAGTAAATGGAATTGCTAAAATATACTTAAGTATCAAAAGTCAAAGTATAAATCATTTCAAATTCCTTATATTAAGCAAACCAGACGGCACAATTACATATATATATATATACATTACCAGTCAAAAGTTTGGACACACCTACTAATTCAAGGATTTTTCTTTATTTTTACTATTTTTTACATTGTAGAATAATAGTGAAGACATCAACACTATGAAATAACACATATGGAATCATGTAGTAACCAAAGACATGTTAAACAATGTCAGGGTTGAGTGTAGAGGTAACGTAGAATCACACGCAGGACACACAGAGGTTCGAACAGATGTCTTTAGTTAAGTCCAAGGAACAAGCCAACCACGGCAACAGGCCACAGGCGAACTTTACGCACAATGGTAAGTACAAAATAAATGCGCACAAAGTGCGGGACTCTCTCTAACAACACAATATAGAGAGAACAGAACAACGAACTAACACAACACGTGACATCGAACAATTACACACAACACCTGACCAAACTCAAGAGAACTAAATAGGACACATAATGAACACTAACAACGAACAGGTGTAACAAAACAGACAAAACCAATCAAACATAGAAACATAGAACGGTGGCAGCTAGTACTCCGGAGACGACGACCGCCGAAGCCTGCCCGAACAAGGAGAAGGAGCAGCCTCGGCCGAAACCGTGACAAACAAATCAAAATATATTTTATATTTGAGATTCTTCAAATAGCCACCCTTTGCTTTGATGACAGCTTTGCACACTCTTGTCATTCTCTCAACCAGCTTCATGGGGTAGTCATCTGGAATGCATTTCAATTAACAGGTGTGCCTTCTTTGTGGAATTGATTTTGTTCGTAATGCGTTTGAGACAATCAGTTGTGTTGTGACAAGGTAGGGGTGTATACAGAAGATAGCCCTATTTGGTAAAAGACCAAGTCCATATTATGGCAAGAACAGCTCAAATAAGCAAAGAGAAATGACAGTCCATCATTACTTTAAGACATGAAGGTCAGTCAATACGGAACATTTTAAGAACTTTGAAAGTTTCTTTAAGCGCAGTCGCAAACACCATCAAGCGCTATGATGAAACTGGCTCTCATGAGGACCGCCACTGGAATGGAAGACCCAGAGTTACCTCTGCTGCAGAGGATAAGTTCATTAGAGTTACCAGCCTCAGAAATTGCAGCCCAAATAAATGCTTCACAGAGTTCAAGTCACAGACACATCTCAACATCAACTGTTCAGAGGGGACTGTGTGAATCAGGCCTTCATGGTCGAATTGCTGCAAAGAAACCACAACTAAAGGACATCAATAAGAAGAGACCCGCTTGGGCCAAGAAACACGAGCAATGGACATTAGACCGGTGGAAATGTGTCCTTTGGTCTGGAGTCCAAATTTGAGATTTATGGTTCCAAACGCCGTGTTTTGTGAGACGCAGTGTGGGTGAACGGATGATCTCCGCATGTTTATTTCCCACCGTAAAGCATGGAGGAGGAGGTGTTATGGTGTGGTGGTGCTTTACTGGTGACACTGTCTGTGATTTATTTAGAATTCAAGGCACACTTAACCAGCATGGCTACCACAGCATTCTGCAGCGATATGCCATCCCATCTGGTTTGGGCTTAGTGGGACTATCATTTGTTTTTCAACAGGACAATGACCCAACACACCTCCAGGCTATGCAAGGGCTATTTTATCAAGAAGGAGAGTGATGGGAGTGCTGCATCAGATGACCTAGCCTCCACAATCCCCCAACCTCAACCCAATTGATATGGTTTGGCATGAGTCGGACGGCAGAGTGAAGGAAAAGCAACCAACAAGTGCTCAGCATATGTGGGAACTCCTTCAAGACTGTTGGAAAAGCATTCCAGGTGAAGTTGGTTGAGAGAATGCCAAGAGTATGCAAAGCTGTCATCAAGGCAATGGGTGGCTATTTGAAGAATCTCAAATATAAAATATATTTTGATTTGGTGAACACTTTTTTGGTTACTACATGATTCCATGTGTGTTATTTCATAGTTTTGATGTCTTCACTATTATTCTACAATGTAGAAAATAGTAAAAATAAAGAAAACCCCTTGAATCAGTAGGTGTCCAAACTTTTGACTGGTACTGTATACAGTTGAAGTCGGAAGTTTACATACACTTAGGTTGGAGTCATTAAAACTTGTTTTTCAACCACTCCACAAATTTCTTGTTAACAAACTATAGTTTTGGCAAGTCGGTTAGGACATGTACTTTGTGCATGACACAAGTAATTTTTCCAACAATTGTTTACAGACAGATTATTTCACTTATAATTCACTGTATCATAATTCCAGTGGGTCAGAAGTTTACATACACTAAATTGACTGTGCCTTTAAACAGCTTGGAAAATTCCAGAAAATGATGTCATGGCTTTAGAAGCTTTTGATAGGCTAACTGACATCGTTTGAGTCAATTGGAGGTGTACCTGTGGATGTATTTCAAGGCCTACCTTCAAACTCTTTGCTTGTCATCATGGGAAAATCAAAAGAAATCATCCAAGACCTCAGAAACAAAATTGTAGACCTCCACAAGTCTGGTTCATCCTTGGGAGCAATTTCCAAACGACTGAAGGTACCACGTTCATCTGTACAAACAATAGTACGCAAGTATAAACACCATGGGAACACGCAGCCGTAATACCGCTCAGGAAGGAGACGCGTTCTGTCTCCTAGAGATGAACGTACTTTGGTGCGAAAAGTGCAAATCAATCCCAGAACAACAGCAAAGGACCTTGTGAAGATGCTGGAGGAAACAGGTACAAAAGTATCTATATCCACAGTAAAACAAGTCCTATATCGACATAACCTGAAAGGCCGCTCAGCAAGGAAGAAGCCACTGCTCCAAAACCGCCATAAAAAAGCCAGACTACAGTATGCAACTGCACATGGGGACAAAGATCATACTTTTTGGAGAAATGTCCTCTGGTCTGATGAAACAAAAATAGAACTGTTTGGCCATAATGACCATCATTATGTTTGGAGGAAAAAGGGTGTTGCTTGCAAGCCGAAGAACACCATCCCAACCATGAAGCACGGAGGTGGCAGCATCATGCTGTGGGGGTGCTTTGCTGCAGGAGGGACTGGTGCACTTCACAAAATTGATGGCATCATGAGGAAGGAAAATTATGTGGATATATTGAAGCAACATCTCAAGACATCAGTCAGGAAGTTAAAGCTTGGTCGCAAATGGGTCTTCCAAATGGACAATGACCCCAAGCATACTTCCCAAAGTTGTGGCAAAATGGCTTAAGGACAACAAAGTCAAGGTATTGGAGTGGCCATCACAAAGCCCTGACCTCAATCCTATAGATTAGATATAAAGTGTGTGTGAGCAAGGAGGCCTACAAACCTGACTCAGTTACACCAGCTCTGTCAGGAGGAATGGGCCAAAATTCACCCAACTTATTGTGGGAAGCTTGTGGAAGGCTACCCGAAACGTTTGACCCAAGTTAAACAATTTAAAGGCAATGCTACCAAATACTAATTGAGTGTATGTAAACTTCTAACCCACTGGGAATGTGATGAAATAAATAAAAGCTGAAATAAATCGTTCTCTCTACTATTATTCTGACATTTCACATTCTTCAAATAAAGTGGTGATCCTAACTGACCTAAGACAGGGAATTGTTACTAAGATTAAATGTCAGGAATTGTGAAAAACTGATGTATTTGGCTAAGGTGTATGTAAACTTCCGACTTGAACTGTATATATTTTGTTCTTCAGATAGCATGGGGCACACTCCAACACTCAGACATAATTTACAAACAAAGCATTTGTGTTTAGTGAGTTCACCAGATCAGAGGCAGTAGTTACGACCATGGATGTTCTCTTCATAAATACGTGAATTTGACAATTTTCCTGTCAAAATGTAATGACTACTTTTGGGTGTCAGGGTAAATGTAAAGAGGACTTTTCGGTGTCAGGAAAAATGTAACGATTACTTTTGGGTGTCAGGGAAATGTAACAAGTACTTTTAGGTGTCAGGGTAATGTAACGAGTACTTTTGGGTGTCATGGAAAATGTGTGGAGTAAAAAGTACATTATTTTCTTCAGGAATGTAGTGAAGTGTATTTAATTATAGTGAAGTAAAAGTAAAAGCTGGCAAATATATAAAAGTAAAGTAAAATACAGATACCCCCCAAAAACGACTTAAGTAGTACTTTAAAGTATTTTTACTTAAGTACTTTACACCACTGATGAGGCTCTCACACTCCGGATACACTATAAAACAGAAATAAACAGGTGATTGAAAAATGATATTTTGGGGGAAAATAATTGGGGGAACTGTAGATTATATAATAATAGATTCGGTAGATAGTATTTCAGATGTATCAGAGTGTGACTGAGTAAAAGAGCACCCATTAAAAAACATCCACCTTCATCCATGCTTCCTCTTCAATACCACAGTGTTTTAGTGCCCTCTGATGGGCTGAAAGGCAACATGTATTTAAAGTCTAATCAAATGTTATTGGTCGCATACACATATTTAGCAGATGTTATTGCGGGGTGTAGCGAAATGCTTGTGTTCCTAGCTCCAGCAGTGCAGTAATATCTAACAATTCTTAACAATATACACAGATATAAAAGTAAAATAATGGAATTAAGAACTATATAAATATTAGGACGAGCAATGAGACCGGAGTATAAATACATATATATGTGATGGGATGTATAGACATTATGGACAGACAGTATGTGGATAGAATATTTAGTGTATATGTAGAATACGTAGGATATAATATTATATATACAGCAATAGTTGAATAGGATGGCATTCACTAGAATACAGTATATACATATGAAATGAGTAAAACAGTATGGAAACACGATTAAAGTGACCAGTGCTCCATTATTAAAGTGACCAGTGATTCCATGGCTATGTACATAGGGCAGCAGCCTCTAAGGTGCAGGGTTGAGTAACCGGGTGGTAGCCGGCTAGTGACAGTGACTAAGTTCAGGGCAGGGTACTGGGAGGAGGCCGGCTAGTGATGGCTATTAAACAGTCTGATGGCCTTGAGATAGAAGCTGTTTTTCAGTCTCTCGGTCCCAGCTTTGATGCACTTGTACTGACCAGGCTGTGGCTCTGGTGGTTGATGTCCTTGATGATCTTTTTGGCCTTCCTGTGACATCGGGTGCTGTAGATGTCCTGGAGGGCAGGCAGTGTGCCCCCGGTGATGCGTTGGGCAGACCGCACCGCCCTCTGGAGAGCCCTGCGGTTGCGGGCGGTGCAGCTGCCATACCAGGCGGTGATACAGCCCGACAGGATGCTCTCAATGGTGCATCTGTAAAAGTTTGTGAGGGGCCAAACTGAATTTCTTCAGGCTCCTGAGGTTGAAGAGGCGCTGTTGCTATTGCGCCTTTTTCACCACACTGTCTGTGTGGGTGGACCATTTCAGATTGTCAGTGATGTGTACGCCGAGGAACTTGAAGCTTTACACCTTCTCCACTGCGGCCCCGTCGATGTGGATGGGGCGTGCTCCCTCTGCTGTCTCCTGAAGTCCACGATCAGTTCCTTCGTTGTGTTGATGATGAGGGAGAGGTTATTTTCCTGGCACCACTCTGCCAGGGCCCTCACCTCCTCCCTGTAGGCTGTCTCGTCATTGTTGGTAATGAGGCCTACTACTGTTGTGTCGTCTGCAAACCTTCACCACCCTGGTGGGCGGCCCGTCAGGAAGTCCAGGACCCAGTTGCACAGGGCGGGGTTCAGACCCAGGGCCCTGAGCTTAATGATGAGCTTGGAGGGTTCTATGGTGTTGAAGGCTGAACTATTGTCAATGAGCAGCATTCTGACATAGGTATTCCTCTTGTCCAGATAGGACAGGGCAGTGTGCAGTGCGATGGCGATTGCATTGTCTGTGGATCTATTGGGGCGGTACGCAAATTGAAGTGGGTCTAGGATGACAGGTAAGGTAGAGGTGATATGATCCTTAACTAGTCTCTCAAAGCACTTCATTATGACAGAAGTGAGTGCTATGGGGCAATAGTAATTTAGTTCAGTTACCTTTGCTTTCTTGGCTACAGGAACAATGGTGGACATCTTGAAGCAAGTGGGGACAGCAGACTTGGAAAAGGAGATTGATATTTAACAACCTGTGTTTGTCAGGTTCTGGTTACCTTTTGCTTTATACTGTATAAATGGTAGAGTAGCTGCTGCCTTGGGAGCAGCTAATGGGGATCCCTAATAAAATACAACTAAGTGGTAGCCATATTAGGGATATTTTGATCAGTGGAGGCTGGTGGAAGGAGCTATTGGAGGATGGGCTCATTGTAATGGCTGGAATGGAATCAATGGAATGGAGTCAAACGTGGCTTCCATTTGTTTGATGTGTTTGATACCATTCCATTGATTCCATTCCAGCCAATACAATGAGCCTGTCCTCCTGTAGCTCCTCCCACCAGCCTCCTCTGATTTTGATAGCACCCACATTGGATGATTATGACTATGTGCTAGCGTGACAGAATATGCAAATGAGCGGGCAAATGACCACACAGAGGAATGGACAATTAGCCAATTAGTCAGCCATTAGCCATTAGCCATGCTCCAGCCTGTGAAGATGAATTATAACTGGGTCGCATAACATGTCACTGTATCATAGAAACACACAAGATCAAGCCAGTCAATGTACATCATAGAGAAAACACAAAACCCCACAGAATCATTAGTATTTGCTAAAATCTGTGTTTGCTTTCCCAATCCCCCATGATAATGACATACGGAAGAACAAGAACAGTGTTATGCTGCACACATTGTAACTCTGTCAGCCATGTAGTATTTCTCAGGCACTGAAGGATTGGTTTGTTCTCCAGTGGGACGTGGATATTATATTTATTCAGCTTACTACTTCCTGACTGTATATTCTTTCCCAGGGTCCCCCGCCCAGGCAAACCGGCGACCCAGGCGGTCCCAACATATGTTAGCCAACCCTTTTCTTTCACGTCTTGTCTTATCATCAGTAATCAACATTTTCAAAATAATAGATTTGGTAGATAGTATTTCATTATTCTTACCTCCTCACATTATATACTGAACAAAAATATAAACGCAACATGCAACTATTTCAAAGATTTTACTGAGTTACAGTTCATATAAGGAAATCAGTCAATAGAAATAACATGACTGAGAAGGGGTCCCACAGGTGAAGAAGCCAGATGTGGAGGTCCTGGGCTGGCGTGGTAGGGAAATTAACATGAAATTCTCTGGCAACAGCTCTGGTGGACATTCCTGCAGTCAGCATGCCAATTGCACGCTCCCTCAAAACTTTGGCATTGTGTTGTGTGACAAAACTGGACATTTTCAAGTGGCCTTTTATTGTTCCCAGCAGACGGTGCACCGGTGTAATGATCATGCTGTTTAATCAGCTTCTTGATATGCCACGCCTCTCAGGTGGATCGATTATATTGACCAAGGAGAAAGGCTCACTAACAAGGATGTAAAGAAATGTGTGCACAAAATTTGAGAGAAATACGCTTTTTGTGCGTATGGAAAATGTCTGGGATTTTTTGTTTCAGCTCATGAAACATGGGACCAACACTTTACATGTTGCGTTTATATTTTTGTTCAGTGTAATTGGAAGAGGAAGCGTAAACTCTAACATAGCCTATTAGCTAGAAAGGTAACCCCAAATACATTTTCACTAAGAGCAGCTGTTTAGCTGGTAAACAAAGGTTAGCCATGTGTTGGCAAAAATGAATGTCCAAGTCAAGAATGCTAACCAGCAGCCAGCGGCACATGCTGCACTGGTAGCCTATTAGCAGGTGCTTTTTCAAAGCCTATGTCAGATTATCCAGTGGGTGTAATTGGCTCCAATTAGTGTAATTTGCTCAATATTAGGAGTTGAGAAATATAATTAGAATGTATGTAATTAAATTTCAGTTTATTCTGTTGTTGCTTAGCGATATTCATAAAAACACTGGGGGGGAAATGTGTTCTAGGTACCTGGTGTTCTACTGCCCCCAGGATGTGGTGTACTCCTGTATTGTCCTCTTCCCTCTGCGTCTGGTGCTGACGGGTATGAAGGAGGTGACCCGCACATGGAAGGTCCTGGGGGGGGTGGCTCAGGCACACAGCAAGTACAAGGATGGACTGCTGGTGATGATCGCTGTAGGATGGGCTGAAGGTAGGAATATCACTGTTTAGTATATATACATATACAGACAAAGTCTCTCTTCATGGTATAGTATCATTTGTTTTTAAGGTAAGTACCTTTGTTTGTTGTGTACTGACACAATGGCCAAACGTATGTGTACACCTCTTCAAGTTAGTCGATTCGGCTATTTCAGCCACACTAGTTGCTGACAGGTGTATAAAATCGAGCACACAGCCAAGCAATCTCCATAAACAAACATTGGCAGTAGAATGGCCCGTACTGAAGAGCTCAGTGACTTTCAATGTGGCACCGTCATAGGATGCCAACTTTCCAAGAAGTCAGTTCGTAAAATGTCTGCCCTGCTAGAGCTTCCCCGGTCAACTGTCAGTTCTGTTATTGTGAAGTGGAAACGTCTAGGAGTAACAACAGCTCAGCCGCAAAGTGGTAGGCCACACAAGCTCACAGAATGGGACCGCCGAGTGCTGAAGCGCGTAGCTCGTAAAAATCACCTGTCCTCGGTTGCAACACTCACTACCGAGTTCCAAACTGCCTCTGGAAGCAACGTCAGCACAAAAATGGTTATTCTGGAGCTTCATGAAATGGTTTTCCATGGCCGAGCAGCTGCACACAAGCCTAAGATCACCATGCGTAATACCAAGCGTCGGCTGGAGTGGTGTAATGCTTACTGCCATTGGACTCTGGAGCAGTGGAAACATGTTCTCTGGATTGATGAATCACACTTCACCATCTGGCAGTCCAACGGACGAATCTGGGTTTGGCGGATGCCAGGAGAACGCTACCTGCCTGAATGCATAGTGCCAACTGTAAAGGAGGTGGAGGAGGAATAATGGTGGAGGAGGAATAATGGTCTGGGGCTGTTTTTCATGGTTCGGGCTAGGCCCCTTAGTTCCATTGAAAGGAAATGTTAACGCTACAGCATACAATGACATTCTATATGATTCTGTGCTTTGTGGCAACAGTTTGGGGAAGGCCCTTTCCTGTTTCAGTATGACAATGCCCCCGTGCACAAAGCGAGATCCATACAGAAATCGTTTTTCGAGATCGGTGTGAAGAACTTGACTGGCCTGCACAGAGCCCTGACCTCAACCCCATCGAAAACCTTTGGGATTAATTGGAATGCCCAATATCAGTGCCCGACCTCACTAATGTTCTTGTGGCTGAATGGAAGCAAGTCCCCGCCACAATGTTCCAACATCTAGTGGAAAGCCTTCCCATAAGAGTGGAGGCTGTTATACCAGCAAAGAGGGGACCAACTCCATATTAATGCCCATGATTTTGGAATGAGATGTTCGACGAGCAGGTGTCCACATACTTTTGCCATGTAGTGTATGTGTTGTGAATGCAATACACACAATCATACAGATTCTGACAATCTCTGACCACAATGCACTACTCTAGGGTACCACTCAGTGGTGTAGTTCAGGGTAAACACAAGTAAAAACAGTTTACCCACCTTTTGCGGAAAAATGCATTGAAAGCATAGGGAGCGTTACCTTTTTCACTGCGACCGACGGTCAGAGTTTACCCACCTATTTCTTATCACTACATTACTGGTACCACTGTTTGTGTGCTGCTCACTGACAAGCATGTCGAAAAATATGCCCAGATGCGGTACACAGACATAAACTCTTTCTCACGCATTCAATATAAATTGTTTATAAATCAATTTGGAAGAAAAGCCCTGTTGGTAGTCATTCATAAGACAAGTTTCAGGAATGTAATGGATATTAAACCCATTACTATTGTGGTTATTAATGCCCTGAGCTTTGCTCCTTACGAATGCTTCTAAATAACATGAGGTTGGTTTGACACTAATTGTGATCCTGAAAATTATAGTTTCGCTGTTCAGCTCTGTGCTTTGAATAGCAAGCAGCCCAGCAGCCCTTACACATTGCATCCACAAAGAAATAGAGCTTTCTGATTTGACTTCTTTGAGGATTTATTGGACCTAAAGACTATTCGGCTACTAGCCTGGTCCCAGATCTGTTTGTGCTGTATAGAAAACGCCTTGTTATGCCAAACAGACCGTAGGAGCCAGACAGCACAAACAGGTCTGGGAGCAGGCTATAAAGCTACTACAGTGCATTCTGAAAGTATTCAGACCCCTTGAGTTTTTCCATATTTTGTTACGTTACAGCCTTATTCTAAAATGGATTAAATAAATAAAAAATACTCAGCAATCTACACACAATACCCCATAATGACAATGCGAAAACAGGTTTTTAGACATTTTTTGGCAAATGTATTAAAAATAAAAAACAGAAATACCTTATTTAGATAAGTATTCAGACCCTTTGCTATGAGACTCGAAATTGAGCTCAGGTGCATCCTGTTTCCATTGATCATCCTTGAGATGTTTCTACAACTTGATTGGAGTCCACCTGTGGTAAATTAAATTGATTGGGAAAGGGACACAAATCAAATCAAATCAAATTGTATTTGTCACATGCGCCGAATACAACAGGTGTAGACCTTACAGTGAAATGCTTACTTACAAGCCCTTAACCAACAATGCAGTTTTAAGAAAAATAAGTGTTAAGTAAAAAATTGATAAGTAAAAAATAAGAAAATAAGAAAAATAGAAAAATAACAAATAATTAAAGAGCAACAGTAAAATAACAGTAGCGAGGCTATATACAGGTTAGTCTAGGTAATTTAGGTAATATGTACATGTAGGTAGAGGTAAAGGGACTATGCATAGATAATAAACAGAGAGTAGCAGCAGCGTAAAAAGAGGGGGAGGGGGGTTGGGAAGGACAATGCAAATAGTCCGGGTAGCCATTTGATTAGCTGTTCAGGAGTCTTATGGCTTGGGGGTAGAAGTTGTTAAGAAGCCTTTTGGACCTAGACTTGGCACTCCGGTACCACTTGCCGTGCGGTAGCAGAGAGAACAGTCTATGGCTGGAATCTTTGGACATTTTTAGGGCCTTCCTCTGACAGCGCCTGATATAGAGGTCCTGGATGGCAGGAAGCTTGGCCCCAGTTATGTACTGGGCCGTTCGCACTACCCTCTGTAGTGCCTTGCGGTCGGAGGCCGAGCAGTTGCCATACCAGGCGGTGATGCAACCAGTCAGGATGGGGCAGCTGTAGAACTTTTTGAGGATCTGAGGACCCATGCCAAATCTTTTCAGGCTCCTGAGGGGGAATAGGCTTTGTCGTGCCCTCTTCACGACTGTCTTGGTGTGTTTGGACCGTGATAGTTTGTTGGCGATGTGGACACCAAGGAACTTGAAGCTCTCAACCTGCTCCACTACAGCCCCGTCGATGAGAATGGGGGCGTGCTCAGTCCTTATTTTCCTGTAGTCCACAATCATCTCCTTTGTCTTGATCACATTGAGGGAGAGGTTGTTATCCTGGCACCACACGGCCAGGTCTCTGACCTCCTCCCTATAGGCTGTCTCATCGTTGTCAGTGATCAGGCCTACCACTGTTGTGTCATCGGCAAACTTAATGATGGTGTTGGAGTCGTGCTTGGCCATGCAGTCATGGGTGAACAGGGAGTACAGGAGGGGACTGAGCATGCACCCCTGAGGGGCCCCCGTGTTGAGGATCAGCGTGGCAGATGTGTTGTTGTGGGACCTGTCTATATAAGGTCCCACAGTTGACAGTGTATGTCAGAGCAAAAACCAAGCCATGAGGTCGAAGGAATTGTTCATAGAGCTCCGAGACAGGATTGTGTCGAGGCAGGGAGGTGACCAAGAACCCGATGGTCACTCTGACAGAGCTCTAGAGTTCCTCTGTGGAGATGGGAGAACCTTCCAGAAGGACAACCATCTCTGCAGCACTCCACAATCAGGCCTTTATGGTAGAGTGGCCAGACAGAAGCCACTCCTCAGTAAAAGGCACATGACAGCCTGCTTGGAGTTTGCCAAAAGGCACCTAAAGACTCTCAGACCATGAGAAACACGATTCTCTGGTCTGATGAAACCAAGATTGAACTTTCTGGCCTGAATGCCAAGCGTCACATCTGGAGGAAACCTGGCACCATCCCTACGGTGAAGCATGGTTGTGGCAGCATCATGCTGTGGGGATGTTTTTCAGCGGCAGGGACTGGGAGACTAGTCAGGATTGAGGCAAAGATGAATGGAGCAAAGTGCAGAGCTCCTTAATGAAAACCTGCTCCAGAGCACTTAGGACCTCAGACTGGGGCAAAGTTTCACCTTCCAACAGGACAACAACCCTAAGTACACAGCCAAGACAACACAGGAGTGGCTTCGGGACAAGTCTCTGAATGTCCTTAACTGGCCCAGCCAGAGCCCGGACTTGAACCCGATCAAACATCTCTGGAGAGACCTGAAAATAGCTGTGCAGCAACACTCCCCATCCAACCTGACAGAGCTTGAGAGGATCTGCAGAGAAGAATGGGAGAAACTCCCCAAATACAGGTGTGCCAAGCTTGTAGTGTCATACCCAAGAAGCCTCGAGGCTGTAATCGCTGCCAAAGGTGTTTCAACAATGTACTGAGTAAAGGGTCTGAATACTTATGTAAATGTGATATTTCCTTTTTTTTTTTCTTTTTTTTTTTAATTAACAAAAATGTCTAAAAACCTGTTTTTGCTTTGTCATTATGGGGTATTGTGTGTAGATTTATCAATTTTAGAATACGGCTGTAACCTAACAAAAGTCTAGGTGTCTGAATACTTTCCGAAGGCACTGTATCCCAGTCTAGGATATTGACACAGAGTCCTATCTCTCTTTCTCTTCAGGTGCTGGAGGAGGTTTGATCAGTAATTTTGAACAGCTGGTCAGAGGAGTCTGGAAGCCAGAGACTAATGAGCTTCTCAAGATGACCTAGTAAGTCCCCTCCTCTCCCAGAGCTCATACTGTAGGATCAGTTAGTAAGTCCCCTCCTCTCCCAGAGCTCATACTGTAGGATCAGTTAGTAAGTCCCCTCCTCTCCGAGAGCTCATACTGTAGGATCAGTTAGTAAGTCCCCTCCTCTCCCAGAGCTCATACTGTATGATCAGTTAGTAAGTCCCCTTCTCTCCCAGAGCTCATACTGTAGGATCAGTTAGTAAGTCCCCTCCTCTCCCAGAGCTCATACTGTATGATCAGTTAGTAAGTCCCCTCCTATCCCAGAGCTCATACTGTAGGATCAGTTAGTAAGTCCCCTCCTCTCCCAGAGCTCGTACTGTATGATCAGTTAGTAAGTCCCCTCCTCTCCCAGAGCTCGTACTGTAGGATCAGTTAGTAAGTCCCCTCCTCTCCCAGAGCTCGTACTGTAGGATCAGTTAGTAAGTCCCCTCCTCTCCCAGAGCTCATACTGTAGGATCAGTTAGTAAGTCCCCTCCTCTCCCAGAGCTCGTACTGTAGGATCAGTTAGTAAGTCCCCTTCTCTCCGAGAGCTCGTACTGTAGGATCAGTTAGTAAGTCCCCTCCTCTCCCAGAGCTCATACTGTAGGATCAGTTAGTAAGTCCCCTCCTCTACCAGAGCTCGTACTGTAGGATCAGTTAGTAAGTCCCCTCCTCTCCGAGAGCTCATACTGTAGGATCAGTTAGTAAGTCCCCTCCTCTCCCAGAGCTCGTACTGTATGATCAGTTAGTAAGTCCCCTCCTCTCCCAGAGCTCGTACTGTAGGATCAGTTAGTAAGTCCCCTCCTCTCCCAGAGCTCATACTGTAGGATCAGTTTGTATTATATGAATTATTTAACAAACTATTTAAGTGTCTCTGTGCGTCCACCAAAATCAAGAAACGGACAGAGTCCCGGTCTGCATAGTCAGAGATTTATTCATTGAGAATTCTGCCATCACAATTTCAGAGTCCATCTTTTATACTCACACGTCATACAAAAATCCCTCCCCTCTTTAGGCGGGCTGTAGTTTTCCACTTTAAAACTGCTCTCCTGATCATCAGTTCACACACACACACACACACACACACACACACACACACACACACACACACACACACACACACACACACACACACACACATACATACACACACACACACAAATACACACACACACACACACACATGCATACACACATACATACTCACACACATACATACAAACACACATGCATTCCTTAGTTATCGCCGTCCTCACAATATCCTGCATACTCCTTAAAAAGCCTAACAGTTTCTCTCCTCCCTAAATTGGGAGTCCCCTTTATCTTGGTTTCTCAGTTGTCTGTAGACAGTTCTCCTTGTCCTTTGTTGTCTGGTCTAACTCTTACTCACATTGCTAAATAGTAGCTCAATGTCATAGTCTTTACTGGTCCTACACTCACACATTCTAACACATTTCACACAGTTTCAGGGTGTAATAATTAGTCATTAATAATTAATCTATCAATCCACCCTTTGACTAAATATTACACACATACTCACAAAATATATGTTGTTATAGAAATGAATCACACACATTGAAGCATATAAGTTGATTTGCATATAAAAACATTAAAAATTGTCTCATTCAATACAGGTTCATCAGGGTTACCCCATGATTAAAAGCGTAACGTTACTCTTTAGCAATGGTACCTAACCTGTTTACCCACTATCTGGAAACAACAGTCTAAGCCTATAGTGAAGAACATTTGCTTCATCACATCCTGCAACATCGGTTAACTAGTACATCATACTTAAAACAAGACTTTAATACACAAAATATCATTACAATAACTTTTAAACTAGAGATTTATAGTTCTAGGAAAACATCCAGTCTCAAACTATCTGAATCGTCGTTGTCCTCCACCAAGCCTGGTGGGTCATATTCTTCATTCCTTAGGTCGGAGTCCGGGATTGGGCCGTATCTCACCATCTGTTGGGAAACTGCATTCTCCAACGCCTTGCTCACCAACCCTTGGACACAGGGAATAAGACAACATCCACAAAGAACAAGCATACCCATAGACGCGATTGCCGCGCCTAAAATAGTTACAACAATAGTTTTCCATTTACCAAACATTTGATCAAACCAACCAGTCATTGATGTATTCACCCCCCAGTTCTCAGCCCATTCTTTACCTAATGCAGTGAGACCTGCCAGTGCTCTAGTTACTGTACCATCTGGGGCTGTATTGTTGGGGATAAATATACAACAATGACCTCCCACCATCTTGTAAATCCGCCCTTCTCTGCTAAAAGCATTTCGAGAACCAAACTATTCTGCAGGTCATGAGTGAGGTGGCGGATAGTTGGCCTGAGATTCTCTTCACTGCATCCCTTGTCTAATTAACGAACCTTTGTAGATGTAATTAATCCAGTCAACATTTTAATCAATTGTAACCCACCAGAAAAACGTTGTTGTAAACCCTTCTCCAATTTGATCTGTGATTCGCATTACTTTGGTGTCTATAACATTGATAATCTCCGGGGTTCATGGTGAATTGGGGTGCCTTAGTATTATCCTTTTTAAGAGTGGTTATTTTAATATCAGAACAATTAGGTGAGGTTTGGTTTGATCCCAAATCTATCACACAAAAGAACATGGTCTGAGGCATAGGTGCAGTTACAAGGGTTGGCCTACCTGTTGAACAGGCATAACAATTCGTTTGACCCAACGCCCTAGCTGTGTAGTTCATCCACCTTACCCAGAAGTTCTCATTTGAAATTCCTTCTACTTCTCCTTGGTTCATTTCCTGCAAGAGGAAATATTCTACCCTTGGTGGTTTAGTGCTATTTAGGATTCCTTCTGAGGGCCTTCCAATTGGTATTAGACTAGTTTTTTGGTACCTCTGGTGATAACATTAGATCTACCTGCTGTTCTGTCTCGGGGGTGGAAGATTCATTTCTCTCCTGAAAAATGAACCTCAAACATATATCTGCCCCGAAATCATCAACACAGGCCCAATAGTTCCTTGCTATGTCATCTTGCATAATTGACTTTACCGTTATCACCAGTTCCGTTTTACATTTATCATGGGTTTGTTTAATTCCCCATCGGTGTACTGCGTCCATCCCATTCTCATAGTATGTTCCCCAGGTATGTTTAAACACCCTTGCCCAAGGACATGAGCGTTCCCCAGTGCAAATGTATTTACCATACCTTCTAGGACCTAACTTTCTTGTACACGCCCCCTTCTTACCAAAGCCCCCAAAACCTCCTATCTCTTCATGGGAGAAGTCGAATGGTATCTTGAATCCCCCATCTTGTCCTAAACTGACTTTAACTATTAAAATAATCATTCCCCCAATAGTCTTTCTTGGTTTCAGTATTTCTACGAGATCGAATCAGTGCCTTGGTATTATTTTGTTCATAATTTCCCTGTTTAGGTTGACCTGGATTAATCCATAATATGGTTAACATGATGATGAAGCTCTGAGTCCCCCAAAATCCCCAAAACCGCCATCCCATTCCTGTCCCTGACCCACCTGCCTGGTACTTCCCCATACCCACACCTCTATAAACACCCCACAGTGATGAAAGGTCGGGGTAGGGTTTCTTCGTTAACAGAGTTTACCCCTGAACCCTAGTGGGTCAGTTCTTCTCTTTAACTCTGTGTGTGTTCAACTGTGTTAGTATGTGGGCCTACCTTTTTGCAGTGGGTAACGTGGACCCAAGTGGCTCTCTCAGCTATTCTTATAGCGAAGGCAGTTACCAATAGGACTTGCTATGGTCCCTCCCAGCGTGACTGCTTTCAATCCTTTTTCCTCAACGATTGGATCCACACCCAGTCTCCAGGTTATATACTATGAATCACCTTCTCCTTTAATTCTCCTGTAGGACACAAATTCTTAGACATACGGTTAATGAACAATTTTCTCATGTGTTCTGCTAGTGTATTCTCTAGTTCTATGTCTGCCTGTTCTGGTCCTGCCAACTGTGGCATTCTGTAAGGTCTTCCAAACACTTTCTCAAAGGGGGATAACCCATCTTTATCTGGGGTTACTCTAAATTTCTTCCCTTCACTCCGTGATAACTCTATAAAATCAATTTCCAATTGCTGGAAGGGTTACTTAGCCGGAGGATACTCACCCCGAGGTGCCCTTTGTCTGCCCTGGTGATTATTTTGAGCACAGATAACACATCTTGAACAAAAGTAAAAAAAAAAATCAATAATAATTAGTAATCCCATATGCAACAAAGTGTTGTCTAATCTGCTCTACCATCCATCCCTCCCGTTGACACATGGCTCTGCCCGTGTGTCAATATTGCAGCATATCTAAACAGTAATTTCGGGACAATTGGTAAGCTGTCTTTGACCCATATTCCTTCCTTATTTACTGCGCCTTGCTTCACCCATCTGTGAACTTCCTTAATTGGGGCCCTACTGTAGCTCTCTATAAGTAGATGTCACGCCCTGGCCTATAGAACTCTAGCTAGTTTGGTCAGGGTGTGAATATATTCTAGGTTTTGTATTTCTATGTTTGGCCGGGTGTGGTTCCCAATCAGAGGCAGCTGTCGCTCGTTGTCTCTGATTGGGGTTCATACTTAGGCAGCCAGTTTTCCTGCCTGCATTGTGGGATTTTGTTATGTTCATGTTTAGGCTTGTGTGTTAGCCTTTGGACCGTCACGGTTAAGTTTGTTGTTTTGGTTACTGTTTCGTGTGTTTATTAGTTAATAAACATGTTCGCCGTTCACGCTGCACCTTGGTCCGTCCCGTTCCTTAACGTACGTGACAGTAGATCTCTATCTATCGAAACTTCCTCTTTTGACAACTGACTGGGACCAGATAAGTGTTTTAACCCTGCTGACAACATTTGATAATACCTCAACTTACTTCTATCCCGTAAAAGTAATCCAAGATTAGTACAATTTACTAGCAACAGGTATCCCTCATTCAGGGAAAGCTCTCTCTCTCTCTTCTGTTATTTTAATGGTTAGAATCATATATATTATTTGCCAAATTATAAATTTCTTCACACTTTTCACAGTACTATAAATTACCCTCAACTTGGTAAAATAAACTATCTTAAAGTCCTCTTCTCATGCATTTAGAATTTACCAGTGTGGATGATCAATTAACACCAGAAAGTCAAAACAGAGTTCAGAGGCAATTGAAATCATTCAACGAACTGTTCCATCCCATAGTATACTAAACATTACAATCATTCTAAATATTTCATAAATGTTACTTATCCCAAGTGTTCATTAAGTCCTCATGACATTTATTCTCATAAGAAATCATGTATATCCTAAACTCAGTCAAAACAGAAAAACTCCATAAAATTCACTGTGTGTGCTCCTTTAAGACTTATCACCTTTGACCTGTTTAAAACCCCCTAAAATCAAAATAACAAGGCTTTATAAACATCATACTAGGTGTGTTGTTTTTTTATTTGAAAACCCCAATTAAAAAACAACAACCAAAAATAGCCAGGCCCCACTTAATTTGGTAGCTCACTTTTACGACCTAAATACTGCCTAACTCCACTAAACTGCTCCCCCTATCCCTGGGCAACATTCCAATTAGATAAGCGAATCTCTTTCTCCTGGAAGAGAAATTATTCATTTTGTTAACCTTCAATTATCATCAGTAATCTAAAAATGGTAAGTACACACAAAACATGATACAGATATCCCCAGTCCTAACTCATCAATAATCGTTTGTATCAATCTAATTCCTCATAACTAATCCATAAAACCACTCAAAATTCCTAGAGTATACAATGATTATGTTTAATTGATTACCCTTCAGATCATATCCTCTTTAAATCTCACAATGATTATCGAACCCCTAAATCTGCTCCATGTTATCTCATCTCAAATGATCCATTATCAATTATTTGATCAACACTATAGGAAAATCTGTCTCCCCTTCTATTGTTCCTGTCGCCCCTGTAAATGTCATATTTCATTCATTAGCCAATACAATCACATACTCCGTGTAAGTAAGACATTATATTTTATCCCAGGCATCCCCTTAACATAATGCTATAGGAGACTTCCATCAATCCTGGAAGACACTATATAATACCACGTTTCATTAAGTTCACTACACCTTCTAATATAAACCTATAACCCCTTTCTATTATTTTAATCATCACAACCTGTTGCATTGATGTTTTTAAAATATAAACCTATTGTTTAATAAATCCACTGCATTGAGCACATCTCTCAGTGTCACGCTCTGGCTCCGGGACTGTGTTGTTTGAGCCAGGGTGTATTCATTTGGTTGTGTTGGGTATAGGGTGTGTTCATTTGTTGTGTTTGGTATTGGTTTTGTTTTCCGTGTTTGGTCAGTGACTCCCAATCGGAGGTAACGAGTGTCAGCTGTCGGCTCGTTATCTCTGATTGGGAGCCATATTTATACTGTGTGTTTTCACCTTGTGGTTGTGGGTTTTTGTTCCTGTACAGTCATTGTCACTGTGGACTTCACGAGTCGTCTTTTGTTTTGTATTTTGTGCGTTATCAATTAAAGTCATGTTCGCTCAACGCGCTGCGCTTTGGTCTGTTCATTCGTCAGACGATTCGTGACAGAAAAACCCACCACAAAAGGACCAAGCAGCGTGTCCAGGAGCAAAGAGACTGGACATGGGAGGAGGCGCCTGGTAAGGAGATCGAGAGGCTGGCGATGGCCCAGGTGGGCAAATCGTGGTCCTGGGAGGACATGCTCGGGGGCAAGGGACCTTGGGGGAAGATCAAGGCCCTGGCGAGAGAGGAGCAACGGCGTCAGCAGGGTCATCGTCGGAAGGACGAGAGGCAACCCCAAAAAGTTTTTTTGGGGGGGGCACATGGCTTGGGCGGCTGGGCAGCAGGAGGCTGCCACAGAGAGACGTGGAGAGAAGGCTACCGGATTACGGGAGCCATTGGCGAGTAGAGGGAGGGAAGCAGTTGAGGCACGGCGTGAGAGACTGAGGTGTGTTACCAGTCCGGTCCGGCCCGTTCCTGATCCCCGGTTAAGGCCAGTGGTGTGTGTTCCCAGTACGGACCGGCCTGTTCCTGCTCCACGTACGAAGCCTACGGTGTGCGTCGCCAGCCCAGCCCGGCCTGTTCCTGCTCCACGTACTAAGGCTACGGTGTACGTCGCCAGCCCAGCACGGCCTGTTCCTGCCACTCGCACCAAACCTACGGTGCGCGTCGCCAGCCTGGTCCAGCCTGTTCCTGCTACTCGCACCAAGCCAGGGGTACGAGTCGTCGGCTTGGTCCAGCCCGTTCCTGCTACTCGCACCAAGCCAAGGGTGCGAGTCGTCAGCCTGGTTCAGCTCGTCCCTGCTACTCGCACCAAGCCAAGGGTGCGAGCCGTCAGCCTGGTCCAGCCCGTTCCTGCCACTCGCACCAAGCCAAGGGTGCGAGTCGTCAGCCTGGTTCAGCTCGTCCCTGCTACTCGCACCAAGTCTGTGGTGCGTTTCGTCAGCCCTGTCCGGCCCGGTCCCGCTCTCCGCACCAAGTCAAGGGTGCGCTTCGTCAGCCCGGTCCGGCCCATTCCTGCTCCCCGCGCCAAGGCAGTGGTGCGCGTCGTCAGCCTGGTAAGGCCCGTTCGTCCTCCACGCACCAAGCCAGGGGCGCGTGTCGTCAGTCCGGCTCCGGCCAGCGGGGCTAGACAGGACCAGGGGTACTTTGGGGGGTTGGAGAGGAGGTGGGGATCAAGGCCGGAGCCAGAGCCACCGCCGAGGAGGTATGCCCGCCCAGCCCTCCCTTGTTTAGCCCGTATTGAGGCGCGGTCGCAGTCCGCGCCTTTAGGGGGGGGTACTGTCACGCTCTGGCTCCGGGACTGTGTTGTTTGAGCCAGGGTGTATTCATTTGGTTGTGTTGGGTATAGGGTGTGTTCATTTGTTGTGTTTGGTATTGGTTTTGTTTTCCGTGTTTGGTCAGTGACTCCCAATCGGAGGTAACGAGTGTCAGCTGTCGGCTCGTTATCTCTGATTGGGAGCCATATTTATACTGTGTGTTTTCACCTTGTGGTTGTGGGTTTTTGTTCCTGTACAGTCATTGTCACTGTGGACTTCACGAGTCGTCTTTTGTTTTGTATTTTGTGCGTTATCAATTAAAGTCATGTTCGCTCAACGCGCTGCGCTTTGGTCTGTTCATTCGTCAGACGATCGTGACACTCAGTCTCTCTAGGTATTGACTAATAGTCTCACTGTCTCCCTGCTTACACTCGTGGACTTTGGAGAAGTCGGCATGTCTGTGATAATATTCTCTCAGATTATTACAGAGTTGTGCCAATTTATCTCCATAAGCCCCTCCTGCTGCCCACTCTAGAACCGGCGCATTCCCATCTCCGGGAACCCAGTTTCCTCTCACTGCCGCCCAGTCCTTTAGCACTATCTGTCTGACTGCCCTCTCTAGTTCCCCTGTATTCAGCTTAAAGCTGGCGGTCAGCCCTTCCATATCTCTTCTGAACTGGTGTACCCCCGTTTTAGGGTGGGGTATCCCTTCCACTGCTCTCACTACATCTCTCTGCTTCGTTTACTAAATCCTGGCATTAGTAAATTCTATCCACACACCACCAAAAACGAATAACATATTTGCATACACATAACTAGAAAGCATGAATTGAATGCCATTCTTGCTTAAACAATGCAATTCAACATTTCTCATCACCCAATTTCTATTACTTTTTTTTTCACACAGGAAACCCTGTACAATCTCTATCCTCTATTGCTGACTTTCCATCTAACATTACTTTTCAACATTTCTCAAATCTAATTACCTCTGTTATCGACTAAAATTATAGCCACCTCTTATGAAACCCCCAATCTGTCATTGTTTAGAATACAGCAGATATAGGTAACTGTCCTTTCTAAGTAGGCTACAAATAACACCAAACACATTCCGTAGTTGACCAGCACATATTGAATTTATCTCCATAGTATTAATATCCAATGTAGTGATTGACGTTCCTTAATGGAAACCCTAAATTGGCTTTGTACAATATTATATTAATTATGTCTCACCCATGACATATGTCTACGTTTGGGTGAGCAAGTTAATATATAATTATTATTCCAATTATTATTTTATGAAGTCTCTAGCTTCTCATTCAACACAAATCCCCATCATCAAATATACTCCCAGCAGAACTGAAAAAAAAAAAAACAGACTGTGATTTCCAGGACACTGCTCCTTTGTTCTGGCCTCACTATCTCTCCGAGAGTTGGCACTCCCTTAAGGTCTCTCCCAATCTGCTCTTGGTAAACTGCAAACCTTTTAACCTCAATATGTGTTGCTGTGCTTTTCTCCACCCTATCAAAGTATTTTTAATGGTCCTGCTTATCTCTGGTCTCATTCCACTGAGGAACGCTATATTTTTAATTGCTGATGGTAGGGCGTATCATTCCCCTGTCTCTGGTCTGGCTCGGGTATGCCACTGTTTGCGTTTAAACACATCGTTAACCCTCTCTAAGTACTGGCTGACAGTCTCACTATTCTCTTGTTTACACTTATGTACTTTAGAGAAGTCTGCATGACGATGGTAATGTTCTCTGAGGCTATTACACAATTCAGTTATTTTCCCAACATACTCTCCGTGATCGGCCCATGGCAAAAGTGCCCTCTGGGCATCCCCTGAAACCCACTGCCCTCTAACGGCAGCCCAATCCTTACTATTCCTGTTTTGGGGTGGGTCATTCTTTCTACCGCTCTGGCCACGTCCTCTGTGTTCATGGCCTGTCTGCTAAATGGCATATTATGGTTGCTGGGGCCACTTTCATTCCCCACCAATAGATTAGGTAAGGCTATCAGTGGGTACTGGCCCCCTCCTACTCTCTCATCTCCTGACTAATACTGACTCCCTCCTGAGCTTAGCTCTGAATCCTCCTGTTCCTCTCTTTTCTGTTTCTTTAGATCATTACCACAATTTACATGCATTTGTTTAATCATGGACTCTAGTTTAATTACTCTCTTTTCTGTTTAATTTAGATCAGTACCACAATTTACATGCATTTGTTTAATCATGGATTCCAGTTTAATTACATCAAGTCGCCCAGTAAAGCCATATTTTTTATTTTTTTATTAGGTAAATAATACACATTTCGTTTGTCTCTAATTTCCATGTATTTCTCATCCCCAGTAAATTCTGGGACCTCTTGTGAGGATTTGCCTCCCATGGTTGGTACTGTTAAAAATCCCTTAGCCACCTCTTCTATATAACAAGTTATTCAAAACAGTTTCACACCACACCTGGAATCACCCCTTCCTGTATAGGTACAACAGGTTGACTAGTCCCCCAGAATTATCTCCTACTCTACGGAGGAATTTATCCCCACAATGTAATCTTGATAATTCCTGACAGTCCCATACAACAGGAATGGGTTCTCTATACAACCACCTGGAATTATTCATAGATGTGACTTTTGAACAAATATTAGGTCTCACACGTATACAACCTTACATGATTATTGGTTAACACCATCGGTAACCCGGAGTTTGTAAGGCTCCAGTTTCATGAAACGGATAGAGTTACGGCAAAATCTACAGTTGTTTGTGACTTTTGACTTGACTAATATTCAATTTCTCACACATGCTATCTTGAGCCACTCCTTTGTTGCTTTGGCCATGTGTTTTGGGTCATTGTCATGCTGGAATACCCATCCACGACCCATTTTCAATGCCCTGGCTGAGGGAAGGAGGTTCTCACCCAAGATTTGACGGTACATGGCCCCGTCCATCGTCCCTTTGATGCAGTGAAGTTGTCCTGTCCCCTTAGCAGAAAAACACCCGCAAAGCATAATGTTTCCACTTCCATGTTTGACGGTGGGGATGGTGTTCTTGGGGTCATAGGCAGCATTCCTCCTCCTCCAAACACGGCGAGTTGAGTTGATGCCAAAGAGCTCGATTTTGGTCTCATCTGACCACAACACTTTCACCCAGTTCTCCTCTGAATCATTCAGATGTTCATTGGCAACCTTCAGACGGCCCTGTAAAAAAACATATGGGGGATAGGAAGTGATGCAAACAATTACATTGATGGAAGTTACAATCTATCTGCAATATTAAAGCTGAATGTATCCTATGTTTGGCATGACAATGACTAGCAACGCCTCGCCCACCTGAGGATCTGTCTTTTTCTCTTTCTTGTGCTTGAGCAAAATCCACTTGTCTTTTAAATCTCACTGTATTCATTGCTTTAATTTGACTCCTGCGACTATTTCATACTTCTGTCATTTTCCCCCCCCGTTAACGTTACGCCCACGGAAATGTTTGTGATGACCTGTCAAACACACCCCGGTAATGGCTGAAATGGGCTCAGTGGAATACATTGTCTCTCCGTTGCATCTATAAGAACGCTAAAGCTTAGTCTGGGATTTAACGTATCGTCTCGACACGTCACAAGAAAGAGAAGAAAGATAACTTTATTTTTACGGGTGTTAATTTTTGTGGAATTGAAAAAAGTAATAGTTTAATACAGTTGAAATGATTACAAATGAAATTCCCTGAAATGAAAGCAACTTCCGAAAATGAACACTCGGATTATAGTGATATTATGTCTGATCTCGCAAACAATGTAAAGTATGTTTACATGTAAATGGGTGAAATCTAGAGCCAAGCATGTTGATTTTTAATCCGCATTTGACACACGTGTGTAATTATGCAACAGAACGTGACAACAACAGTAATTAATGAGGCAGTCTAGACAGCACAGGTGAGTCCATGTAGACCTAGGCCCCTAGATAGAGCAAGGTGTTGGTGGTTGCAGCCCCATTCCACCCCTTTACGTTAATTTATTAATATATGCAAATACACCCAGTGTATTTATGCAAATTAGGCACATTATCATTTTCTTTATTTTAACACAAAATACCTGATACCATTAGAAAATGTAGATATGAGTGCAATCTAAGATAAAAAAATTAATAAAATAAACATTTGACAATAAATTGAATATCTGAATTCCCACCAAAATCCCTGGACTCATTAATTGTTATAAGGTTTGGAGGATCTTCATCTTCATCTTCATCCATTGTCCAACTGTTGCGTTTATTAGAATTGTTTCAAAAACAAATTGACAATTTTGATGACCGTTGCTACAATGACTGTTGCTACAATGACGTGTCAAACTCATTCCATGGAGGGCTGAGTGTCTGCAGGTTTTCGATCCACCCTTGTACTTGATTGATGAATTAAGGTCACTAATTAGTAAGGAACTCCCCTCACCTGGTTGTCTAGGTCTTAATTGAAAGGAAAAACCAAAAACCTGCAGACACTCGGCCCCCCTTGGAATGAGTTTACACCCCTGCAGTAGGCTTTACAGCACAAACAGATCTGAGACCAGGCTAGGTCTGTGTGATGTTGTACACAGAAACCCAATGATGGAATTGGAGATTCACTGAGTGACACGTCGGTTACTGGCTGGCTGAGTATGTAGACTTTTGACTTTGATCTCTAAAACCCTGTGATGAGTGATGATGCATGTCTGGTAGTGTCTCCTTATTCTCGAGAGAGAGAGAGAGAGAGAGAGAGAGAGAGAGAGAGAGAGAGAGAGAGAGAGAGAGAGAGAGAGAGAGAGAGAGAGAGAGAGAGAGAGAGAGAGAGAGAGAGAGAGAGAGAGAGAGAGAGAGAGAGAGAGAGAGAGAGAGAGAGAGAGAGAGAGAGAGAGAGAGAGAGAGAGAGAGAGAGAGAGAGAGAGAGAGAGAGAGGAGAGAGAGAGAGAGAGAGAGAGAGAGAGAGAGAGAGAGAGAGAGAGGGAGAGAGAGAAGAGAGAGAGAGAGAGAGAGAGAGAGAGAGAGAGAGAGAGAGGGGATCCTGAGTGCCTACCTGCTGTGATCTGTTCATAGCCATAAAGATGAGGTTACTGTCCTGGCTGACCTCTGAGTTGACCTCTTACCTCTAACCTCTGACTCTGTGTGCAGCCCTACTAAGATCACCCTGATAGGAGCGGTGCTGTTTGCCCTGCAGCAGACCCAGTACCTGCCCATCAGAAGCACCACCTCATGCTGCTGTACACCGTCTTCACCGTTGTCAACAAAGTTAGTCACTAACCTGACCCTGATCCTAACCCCTGACCCTGACCCTATCCCTAGCCTGAACCCTAACCCTAACACTCACAGGGCAGGGCCTCTACAAAGACATAGGGCCAGTTTCCTGGACCCAGATCAAGATAGATAAAGCCTACACCTGGACCAAAAAGCATGCTCAATGGAGAATCTCTGAAAATACTTTTTAGTCCAGAAATGGCTTCAATCTCGATCTGGGAAACCTCCCGATACATAATGTTTATGGCAATCAAACAACATTCTTTCTCCATGTTGACTGTCTCACAGCATCCAGTCCATGTTATTTGAATGACCTACCTTACTTATATTTAGATATGACTCAACTTTAGACTTAGTATTGCCCCTAGCAGTAGAATTTTTGCATAATTCATCTCGTTGCATCATTCCTCCTCAATCCTCTCACTCTGAGAGAGGTCTTCTGCTCTTGACATCTTAATAAATCTAACCACAGGTTTTCAGAACGCTCCCAACTGTTAGATTAGAGTTCACCCATCACACCAATAAAGTTACATTTAATCTGATAAGTCATTTGATAAGTCATTTGATAAGTCATCTGATAAGTCTTCTGTCTACTTCCTTATGAGTCATTCTGTAGTCAGTGTATTCTCATCACTCCACCCTGTCTCTCCTTCTCTTAAAACCCTTCCATCTATTTCTTTTTTCCCCAGACAAATATGATGCTGACCGGCTCCTCCTCTTCACCCTTCGCTCCCATCGAGTCTGTTGTGCACCGCACGTTCTTTGCCTGGCCATCACCATCCACATGTACCATTTTCACCTCTGAGACCAAGACCCCTGTAGTGAAGAAACCGTCCACAGATAGCTCCTTGACCACTAAGAAGGGCACCGGCGAGAGCTTGAGCGGCGCAGCGGTCCCCGAGACCTCCAAGACCCCATGGTCCCCGTCCAAGACTGCAGCACACAACAGGGGAAAGGCCTCACAGAAGAAGGCCAAAGAGCAGCCAGAGAACACTGAGACGGAGAGCTGCAAGAAGAGTGACTAGAGCTCTTATACTGCATTGTACTGAATATTAATATAATCTATAGAACGGACAGTTGTTTAGCACACTGCAATTTGACTGGTAAAGCCATGGGTACACTTAATGGGGCTGTCCATTCTATAAATTATATGTATATGCTGTACTGCCCTCCTTATCCTGGCTAGGACAATCTATTCTCTGTGTCCTGTCGTCCTGTGTCATCCTGTCGTCCTGTCGTCCTGTGTCGTCCTATCGTCCTGTGTCGTCCTGTCGTCCTGTCGTCCTGTCGTCCTGTCATCCTGTGTCGTCCTGTGTCGTCCTGTGTCATCCTGTCGTCCTGTGTCGTCCTGTGTCGTCCTGTCGTCCTGTGTCGTCCTGTCGTCCTGTCATCCTGTGTCGTCCTGTGTCGTCTTGTCGTCCTGTCGTCCTGTGTCGTCCTGTCGTCCTGTCGTCCTGTGTCGTCCTGTCGTCCTATCGTCCTGTGTCGTCCTGTCGTCCTGTCGTCCTGTCATCCTGTGTCGTCCTGTGTCGTCCTGTGTCGTCCTGTCGTCCTGTGTCGTCCTGTCGTCCTATCGTCCTGTGTCGTCCTGTCGTCCTGTCGTCCTGTCATCCTGTGTCGTCCTGTGTCGTCTTGTCGTCCTGTCGTCCTGTGTCGTCCTGTCGTCCTGTCGTCCTGTGTCGTCCTGTCGTCCTGTGTCGTCCTGTGTCGTCCTGTCGTCCTGTGTCGTCCTGTCGTCCTGTGTCGTCCTGTGTCGTCCTGTGTCGTCCTGTGTCATCCTGTCGTCCTGTGTCGTCCTGTCGTCCTGTCGTCCTGTGTCATCCTGTGTCATCCTGTCGTCCTGTCGTCCTGTGTCATCCTGTCGTCCTGTTGTCCTGTCGTCCTATGTCATCCTGTGTCATCCTGTCGTCCTGTGTCGTCCTGTCGTCCTATCGTCCTGTCATCCTGTGTCATCCTGTCGTCCTGTTGTCCTGTCGTCCTGTGTCATCCTGTGTCATCCTGTCATCCTGTGTCATCCTGTCGTCCTGTGGTCCTGTGGTCCTGTCGTCCTGTGTCATCCTGTGGTCCTGTGGTCCTGTCGTCCTGTGTCGTCCTGTCGTCCTGTGCCGTCCTGTCGTCCTGTGGTCCTGTCGTCCTGTGTCGTCCTGTCGTCCTGTGTCATCCTGTCGTCCTGTGGTCCTGTCGTCCTGTGTCGTCCTGTCGTCCTGTGCCGTCCTGTGTCATCCTGTCGTCCTGTCGTCCTGTGTTGTCCTGTCGTCCTGTGTCGTCCTGTCGTCCTGTCGTCCTGTCGTCCTGTGTCGTCCTGTCGTCCTATCGTCATGTCATCCTGTCGTCCTGTGTCGTCCTGTCGTCCTGTGTCGTCCTGTGTCGTCCTGTCGTCCTGTGTCGTCCTGTCGTCCTGTGTCGTCCTGTGTCGTCCTGTGTCGTCCTGTCGTCCTGTGTCGTCCTGTCGTCCTGTGTCATCCTGTGTCATCCTGTTGTCCTGTCGTCCTGTGTCGTCCTGTCGTCCTGTGTCGTCCTGTCGTCCTGTGTCGTCCTGTCGTCCTGTCGTCCTGTGTCATCCTGTGTCATCCTGTCATCCTGTCGTCCTGTGTCATCCTGTCGTCCTGTGTCATCCTGTGTCATCCTGTCGTCCTGTCGTCCTGTGTCATCCTGTGTCATCCTGTCGTCCTGTCGTCCTGTGTCATCCTGTCGTCCTGTTGTCCTGTCGTCCTGTGTCATCCTGTGTCATCCTGTCGTCCTGTGTCATTCTGTCGTCCTGTCGTCCTATCGTCCTGTCATCCTGTGTCATCCTGTCGTCCTGTTGTCCTGTCGTCCTGTGTCATCCTGTGTCATCCTGTCATCCTGTGTCATCCTGTCGTCCTGTGGTCCTGTGGTCCTGTCGTCCTGTGTCATCCTGTCGTCCTGTGGTCCTGTCGTCCTGTGTCATCCTGTCGTCCTGTCGTCCTGTGTTGTCCTGTCGTCCTGTGTCGTCCTGTCGTCCTGTCGTCCTGTCGTCCTGTGTCGTCCTGTCGTCCTATCGTCATGTCATCCTGTCGTCCTGTCGTCCTGTGTCATCCTGTTGTCCTGCCGTCCTGTGTCGTCCTGTCGTCCTGTGTCGTCCTGTTGTCCTGTCGTCCTGTGATATGTCTCAATTTGCTACCACACCTTATTTTACCCTTTGATGTTTGTAGATCTGTAAGGTGAAAGCAATATGATGGAAGCTTCACCACTACACTGCTTATGTTCCTTATATACCTGTCCAGACCCTTCAGATCTTCAAACATCGAAGGGTTATAGCCAAGCGGGAGGAGTAGGGAGAACATTTTGTCTGGCGGTCTCTCTTTAGAATGAAAGCAAATAGAATCTGTTCTGATTTTAATATATTATACAGTAATGTAGCTCTATTTGACTATTTATACTGAAGCTTTATAATCCTTTTCTAATTCTGCGATAATACATCCTGTTTTCTAAAGAGTTTTGGTGAAAAATACGGTCCTTGGTGCTCATCCACGAATCTCTATCTGTCAGCCACTTTGTATCTGTATATAAATAATAATATATTCAGTTTTATGTACCTGTACATTTCCTACTATGAAATGTTTTAAGATTTTACATGAGAATTTATATAATTATTACTCCGATCTTCTATTATATTTATATTCAAGGAAATGCCCTTGAATGTACGCATTTCTAAATCGAATGCTTTTTGCTGCACTTTGCTGCAAACGCTGCCTCTTTTGTGAATGCTTTTAATTGTATTGAAAATTAAATGTTCACATGCACTTTAATCTGAGTTGTTGTCGTTCTTATAACAACCGAAATACAAAAACTTGGACATTTGTATGATGAACCTTTTAGTTCATACAAATACTGTATGATCAGATATTAATCATATTTTTAGATACACGGCCTCCATGTTCTGTGGAGTCAGTTGTTATGAATTCTATTCGACATATTCTTCTATATCTGTTATTATTGTTAGCTGTGGTCATGTCCAGGGCAAGTGTCTCTCTCTCTCTCTCTCTCTCTCTCTCTCTCTCTCTCTCTCTCTTCTCTCTCTCTCTCTCTCTCTCTCTCTCCCTCCCCCCCCCCCCCCCCCTCTCTCTCTCTCTCTCCCTCTCTCTCCCCCCTCTCTCTTCTCTCTCTCCCCCCCCCCTCTCTCTCTCTCTCTCTTCTCTCTCTCTCTCTCTCTCTCTCTCTCTCTCTCTCTCTCTCTCTCTCTCTCTCTCTCTCTCTCTCTCTCTCTCTCTCTCTCTCTCTCTCTCATGTCCAGGGCAAGACACATTTAACAAGGCAAAGGAAAGGTCAGATTTAGCTGTATCAATATCTCAGTCTGCTTTACCTTTTTTATTTATTTTACCTTTATTTAACTAGGCAAGTCAGTTAAGAACAAATTCTTATTTACAATGACGGCCTACACCAGCCAAACCCGGACGACGCTGGGCCAATTGTGCGCCACCCTATGGGACTCCCAATCACGGCCGGTTGTGATACAGCCTGGAATCGAACCAGGGGGTCTGTAGTGACACCTCAAGCACTGAGATGCAGTGCCTTAGACCGCTGCGCCACTCGGGAGCCTTTAAATGGAAAAGAGGTGTAATTATTTTAATTATGTCTCTGTCTATGGCTTGTAATTGCCCTAATGATGTCTTAAATCATTGATTTGGAACAGAAACCAATGGGAGCTGACAGACGTAACCTTTCATCCTTTAAGATGAAAAGAGAGTGAAACATTGCATCATTGTAGCATCAGAACGTGATTGATACTTCATCCACTTTCACCAGCGTAGGAAAATAACATTCAGAAATCCAGAAATCCTTCAAATTCACAAGATTACCTTTTGAGTTTGGAAAAGAGTCCCACAGGAATACAAATTAAGAACAGAGGTGGCGTTCAAAGACTAGGAGTAAATGAGTGTTGTAGCAGCAGATATCTGTCTGTCTGTAATGATCAAAGTCCACAGAGGTGCCACCACCTCCGCATGTCAATTAGAGTGCCATCTACCTCTTGTGTGTGTGTGTGTGTGTGTGTGTGTGTGTGTGTGTGTGTGTGTGTGTGTGTGTGTGTGTAATGATTCTCAGGGTGAACTCTGAGCCTTGGGAAGTTTAAAGTAACATTTACAGGCAGGGATTATGTGCCTCTGTGTTTCTCTCTCTTTCTCTCTCTTTCTCTCTCTCTCTATCTCTCCGTCTCTCACTCCGTCTCTCACTCTCGCTCGCTCAATTCAATTCAATTTCAATTCAATTTAAGGGCTTTATTGGCATGGAAAACATACACTGCTCAAAAAAATTAAGGGAACACTAAAATAACACACCCTAGATCTGAATGAATGAAATAATCTTATTAAATACTTTTTTCTTTACATGGTTGAATGTGCTGACAACAAAATCACACAAAAATTATCAATGGAAATCAAATTTATCAACCCATGGAGGTCTGCACCCTCAAAATTAAAGTGGAAAACCACACTACAGGCTGATCCAACTTTGATGTAATGTCCTTAAAACAAGTCAAAATGAGGCTCAAGTAGTGTGTGTGGCCTCCACGTGCCTGTATGACCTCCCTACAACGCCTGGGCATGCTCCTGATGAGGTGGCGGATGGTCTCCTGAGGGATCTCCTCCCAGACCTGGACTAAAGCATCCGCCAACTCCTGGACAGTCTGTGGTGCAACGTGGCGTTGGTGGATGGAGCGAGACATGATGTCCCAGATGTGCTCAATTGGATTCAGGTCTGGGGAACGGGCGGGCCAGTCCATAGCATCAATGCCTTCGTCTTGCAGGAACTGCTGACACACTCCAGCCACATGAGGTCTAGCATTGTCTTGCATTAGGAGGAACCCAGGGCCAACCGCACCAGCATATGGTCTCACAAGGGGTCTGAGAATCTCATCTCGGTACCTAATGGCAGTCAGGCTACCTCTGGCGAGCACATGGAGGGCTGTGCGGCCCCCCAAAGAAATGCCACCCCACACCATGACTGACCCACCGCCAAACCGGTCATGCTGGAGGATGTTGCAGGCAGCAGAACGTTCTCCACGGCGTCTCCAGACTCTGTCACGTCTGTCACATGTGCTCAGTGTGAACCTGCTTTCATCTGTGAAGAGCACAGGGCGCCAGTGGCGAATTTGCCAATCTTGTTGTTCTCTGGCAAATGCCAAACGTCCTGCACGGTGTTGGGCTGTAAGCACAACCCCCACCTGTGGACGTCGGGCCCTCATACCACCCTCATGGAGTCTGTTTCTGACCGTTTGAGCAGACACATGCACATTTGTGGCCTGCTGGAGGTCATTTTGCAGGGCTCTGGCAGTGCTCCTCCTGCTCCTCCTTGCACAAAGGCGGAGGTAGCAGTCCTGCTGCTGGGTTGTTGCCCTCCTACGGCCTCCTCCACATCTCCTGATGTACTGGCCTGTCTCCTGGTAGCGCCTCCATGCTCTGGACACTACGCTGACAGACACAGCAAACCTTCTTGCCACAGCTCGCATTGATGTGCCATCCTGGATGAGCTGCACTACCTGAGCCACTTGTGTGGGTTGTAGACTCCGTCTCATGCTACCACTAGAGTGAAAGCACCACCAGCATTCAAAAATGACCAAAACATCAGCCAGGAAGCATAGGAACTGAGAAATGTTCTGTGGTCACCACCTGCAAAACCAGTCCTTTATTGGGGGTGTCTTGCTAATTGCCTATAATTTCCACCTGTTGTCTATTCCATTTGCACAACAGCATGTGAAATGTATTGTCAATCAGTGTTGCTTCCTAAGTGGACAGTTTGATTTCACAGAAGTGTGATTGACTTGGAGTTACATTGTGTTGTTTAAGTGTTCCCTTAATTTTTTTGAGCAGTGTATGTTTACATTGCCAAAGCAAGTGAAATAGGTAATCAACAAAAGTGAAATAAACAATAAAAATGTTTTACAGTACACATTACACTCACAAAAGTTCCAAAAGAATAAAGACATTTCAAATGTCATATTATGTGCAAATAGTTAAAGTACCAAAGGAAAAATAAATAAACATAAATATGGGATGTATTTACAATGGTGTTTGTTCTTCACTGGTTGCCCTTTTCTTGTGGCAACAGGTCACAAATCTTGCTGCTGTGATGGCACACTGTGATATTTCACCCAATACATATGGGAATTTATCAAAATTGGATTTGTTTTTTAATTCTTTGTGGGTCTGTGTAATCTGAGGGAAATATGTGTCTCTAATATGGTCATACATTTGGCAGGAGGTTAGGAAGTGCAGTTCAGTTTCCACCTCATTTTTTGGGCAGTGTGCACATAGCCTGTCTTCTCTTGAGAGCCAGGTCTGCCTACGGCGGCCTTTCTCAATAGCAAGGCTATGCTCAGTGAGTCTGTACATAGTCAAAGCTTTCCTTAATTTTGGGTCAGTCACAGTGGTCAGGTATTCTGCCATTGTGTACTCTCTGTTTAGGGCCAAATAGAATTCTAGTTTGCGCTGTTTTTTTGTGAATTATTTCCAATATGTCAAGTAATTCTCTTTTTGTTTTCTCATGATTTGGTTGGGTCTAATTGTGCTGCTGTCCTGGGGCTCTGTGGGGTCTGTTTGTGTTTGTGAACAGAGCCTAAGGATCGATCGATCTATCTATCTATCTATCTATCTATCTATCTATCTATCTATCTATCTATCTATCTATCTATCTATCTATCTATCTATCTATCTATCTATCTATCTATCTATCTATCTATCTATCTATCTATCTATCTATCTATCTATCTATCTATCTACCTCGCTCTCCTATCTATCTATCTATCTATCTATCTATCTATCTATCTATCTATCTATCTATCTATCTATCTATCTATCTATCTATCTATCTATCTATCTATCTATCTATCTATCTATCTATCTATCTATCTATCTATCTATCTATCTATCTATCTATCTATCTATCTATCTATCTATCTATCTATCTATCTATCTACAGTGAAGGAAAAAAGTATTTGATCCCCTGTTGATTTTGTACATTTGCCCACTGACAAAGACATGATCAGTTTATAATTTTAATTGTAGGTTTATTTGAACAGTGAGAGACAGAATAACAACAAAACAATCCAGAAAAACGCATGTCAAAAATGTTATAAATTGATTTGCATTTTAATTAGGGAAATAAGTATTTGACCCCTCTGCAAAACATGACTTAGTACTTGGTGGCAAAACCCTTGTTGGCAATCACAGAGGTCAGATGTTTCTTGTAGTTGGCCACCAGGTTTGCACACATCTCAGGAGGGATTTTGTCCCACTCCTCTTTGCAGATCTTCTCCAAGTCATTAAGGTTTCGAGGCTGACATTTGGCAAATCGAACCTTCAGCTCTCTCCACAGATTTTCTGTGGGATTAAGGTCTGGAGACTGGCTAGACCACTCCAGGACCTTAATGTGCTTCTTCTTGAGCCACTCCTTTGTTGCCTTGGCTGTGTGTTTTGGGTCATTGTCATGTTGGAATACCCATCCATGACCCATTTTCAATGCCCTGGCTGAGGGAAGGAGGTTCTCACCTAATATTTGATGGTACATGGCCCCATCCATCGTCCCTTTGATGCGATGAAGTTGTCCTGTCCCCTTAGCAGAAAAACACCCCCAAAGCATAATGTTTCCACCTCCATGTTTGACGGTGGGCATGGTGTTCTTGGAGTCATAGGCAGCATTCCTCCTCCTCCAAACACGGCGAGTTGAGTTGATGCCAAAGAGCTCCATTTTGGTCTCATCTGACCACAACACTTTCACCCAGTTCTCCTCTGAATCATTCATATGTTCATTGGCAAATTTCAGACGGGCCTGTATATGTGCTTTCTTGAGCAGGGGGACCTTGCGGGCGCTGCAGGATTTCAGTCCTTCACGGCGTAGTGTGTTACCAATTGTTTTCTTGGTGACTATGGTCCCAGCTGCCTTGAGATCATTGACAAGATCCTCCTGGGCTGATTCCTCACCGTTCTCATGATCATTGCAACTCCACAAGGTGAGATCTTGCATGGAGCCCCAGGCTGAGGGAGATTGACAGTTCTTTTGTGTTTCTTCCATTTGCGAATAATCGCACCAACTGTTGTCACCTTCTCACCAAGCTGCTTGGCGATGGTCTTGTAGCCCATTCCAGCCTTGTGTAGGTCTACAATCTTGTACCTGACATCCTTGGAGAGCTCTTTGGTCTTGGCCATGGTGGAACCTCCCTACGTCTACATTTGACTCATTTCTCTCTGCCTCCTTCTTTCCACTCCTCTCCTCTTTTGACCTCACCCTCTCACCGTCCCCCCTACTCACAAGGCAGGCAATACGCTTGACTTCATCTTTACTAGATGTTGCTCTTCTACTAATCTCACTGCAACTCCCCTCCATGTCTCCGACCACTACTTTGTATCCTTTTCTCTCTCGCTCTCCTCCAACACTACTCACTCTGCCCCTACACAGATGGTAACGCGCCGCCGCAACCTTCGCTCTCTCTCTCCCACTACTCTCTCCTCTTCCATCCTATCATCTCTTCCCTCTGCTCAATCCTTCTCCCTCCTATCTCCTGATTCTGCCTCCTCAACCCTCCTCTCCTCCCTTTCTGCATCCTTTGACTCCCTGTGTCCCCTATCCTCCCGGCCGGCTCGGTCCTCCCCTCCAGCTCCGTGGCTTGATGACTCATTGCGAGCTCACAGAACAGAGCTCCGGGCAGCTGAGCGGAAATGGAAGAAAACTAAACTCCCTGCCGACCTGGCATATTTTCACTCCCTCCTCTCTACATTTTCTTCATCTGTTTCTGCTGCTAAGGCCACTTTCTACCACTCTAAATTCCAAGCATCTGCCTCTAACCCTAGGAAGCTCTTTGCCACATTCTCCTCACTGCTGAATCCTCCCCCCCCCCCCCCCCCCCCCCCTCCTCCCTCTCTGTGGATGACTTCGTCAACCACTTTGAAAAGAAGAAGGTTGACGACATCCGATCCTCGTTTGTTAAGTCTAATGACACTGCTGGTCCTGCTCACACTGCCCTACCCTATGCTTTGACTTCTTTCTCCCCTCTCTCTCTCCAGATAAAATCTTGCCACTAGTGACTGCAGGCCGCCCAACAACCTGCCCGCTTGACCCCATCCCCTCCTCTCTTCTCCAGACCATCTCCGGTGACCTTCTCCCCTACCTCGCCTCGCTGATCAACTCATCCTTGACCGCTGGCTATGTCCCTTCCGTCTTCAAGAGAGCGAGAGTTGCACCCCTTCTCAAAAAACCAACACTCGATCCCACTGATGTCAACAACTACAGACCAGTATCCCTTCTTTCTTTTCTTTCCAAAACTATTGAGCGTGCCGTCTTTAGCCAACTCTCTTGCTATCTCTCTCAGAATGACCTTCTTGATCCAAACCAGTCAGGTTTCAGGACTGGTCATTCAACTGAGACTGCTCTTCTCTGTGTCACGGAGGCTCTCCACACTGCTACAGCTAACTCTCTCTCCTCTGCTCTTGTCCTTCTAGAGCTGTCTGCTGCCTTTGATACTGTGAACCATCAGATCCTCCTCTCCACCCTCTCCGAGCTGGGCATCTCCGGCGCGGCTCACTCCTGGATTGCGTCCTACCTGACCGGTCGCTCCTACCAAGTGGCGTGGCGAGAAGCTGTCTCCGCACCACGTGCTCTCACCACTGGTGTCCCCCAGGGCTCACTTCTAGGCCCTCTCCTTTTCTCCCTATACACCAAGTCACTTGGCTCTGTCATATCCTCACATGGCCTCTCCTATCATTGCTACGCTGACGATACACAACTAATCTTCTCCTTTCCCCCTTCTGATAACCAGGTGGCGAATCGCATCTCTGCATGTCTGGCAGACATATCAGTATGGATGACGGATCACCACCTCAAGCTGAACCCTGGCAAGACGGAGCTGCTCTTCCTCCCGGGGAAGGACTGCCCGTTCCATGATCTCGCCATCACGGTTGACAACTCCGTTGTGTCCTCCTCCCAGAGTGCGAAGAGCCTTGGCGTGACCCTGGACAACACCCTGTCGTTCTCCGCTAACATCAAGGCGGTGACCCGATCCTGCAGGTTCATGCTCTACAACATTCGGAGAGTACGACCCTGCCTTACACAGGAAGCGGCACAGGTCCTAATCCAGGCACTTGTCATCTCCCGTCTGGATTACTGCAACTCGCTGTTGGCTGGGCTCCCTGCCTGTGCCATTAAACCCCTACAACTCATCCAGAATGCCGCAGCCCGTCTGGTGTTCAACCTTCCCAAGTTCTCTCACGTCACCCCCCTCCTCCGCACACTCCACTGGCTTCCAGTTGAAGCTCGCATCCGTTACAAGACCATGGTGCTTGCCTATGGAGCAGTGAGGGGAACGGCACCTCCGTACCTTCAGGCTCTGATCAGTCCCTACACCCAAACGAGGGCATTGCGTTCATCCACCTCTGGCCTGCTGGCTCCCCTTCCTCTGCGGAAGCATAGTTCCCGCTCAGCCCAGTCAAAACTGTTCGATGCTCTGGCACCCCAATGGTGGAACAAGCTCCCTCACGACGCCAGGAAAGCGGAGTCACTCACCACCTTCCGGAGACATTTGAAACCCCACCTCTTTAAGGAATACCTGGGATAGGATAAAGTAATCCTTCTACCCCCCCCCCCCCCCCCCCCCCCCCCCCCAAAAAAGGAAAAAATAATAATAATAATTGTAAAGTGGTTATCCCACTGGCTATAGGGTGAATGCACCAATTTGTAAGTCGCTCTGGATAAGAGCGTCTGCTAAATGACGTAAATGTAAATGTAAAATGTGGAGAGTTTGGAATCTGATTGATTGATTGCTTCTGTGGACAGGTGTCTTTTATACAGGTACCACGCTGAGATTAGGAGCACTCCCTTTAAGAATGTGCTCCTAATCTCAACTCGTTACCTGTATAAAAGACACCTGGGAGCCAGAAATCTTTCTGATTGAGAGGGGGTCAAATACTTATTTCCCTCATTAAAATGGAAATACATTTATAAAAATTTTGACGTGTTTTTCTGGATTTTTTTGTTGTTATTCTGTCTCTCACTGTTCAAATAAACCTACCATTAAAATGATAGACTGATCATTTCTTTGTCAGTGGGTGAACGTACAAAATCAGCAGGGGATCAAATACTTTTTTCCCTCACTGTATCTATCTATCTATCTATCTATCTATCTATCTATCTATCTATCTATCTATCTATCTATCTATCTATCTATCTATCTATCTATCTATCTATCTATCTATCTATCTATCTATCTATCTATCTATCTATCTATCTATCTATCTATCTATTTATCTATCTATCTATCTATCTATCTATCTACCTCGCTCTCCCGCTGTCTCTCTCTCTCTCTCTCTCTCTCTCTCTCTCTCTCTCTCTCTCTCTCTCTCTCTCTCTCTCTCTCTCTCTCTCTCTCTCTCTCTCTCTCTCTCTCTCTCTCTCTCTCTCTCTCTCTCTCTCTCTCTCTCTCTCTCTCTCTCTCTCTCTCTCTCTCTCTCTCTCTCTCTCTCTCTCTCTCTCTCTACTATAGAATGATGCAGGTGAATGACAGCTCTGCTCCCAGCCTGGCATGACCCGCAGCGATAGGGCTGGGCAGGGGTCCGAGAATAAGCCAAGGACATGGAATGGCATGTTATGCAATGGGACTGTCAGGTTGTCTCTCTGTGTCAAACGCACAGGAGAGAGGAGATTAGGCTGGAATGGTGGCTCAGTTAAATAGAGGGGCTGTGTCACAAATGGCACCCTTTACATATAATAGTGCACTACTTTTGACCAATGCCCACAGGGCTCTGAGTTTAACCAGTTAAATGTCTGTTAATGCCCATGAACACTATATTGTTAAAATGCTGGAAATTCGATTTAAGACAATATCACCACCCATGATGACATCACATCCCAAACACCAGGCATGCACAACAGCATTGTTGCTTGACAAGTGGGCACGCTAGTTACCATGCCAACAGAATGCTGGCTGCAGGGAGATTCTAATGTGTTCTAACACCTCCCACCTGGACAGACTTGCCCTCTGATATCAGTTGGAAATCTGAATGAATTCTCATTTAAATCCCAACCAACTGTAACAGACAGTCAGCAAAGTGCATTCACTAGAGCTCTGGTCAAAATAATAATAATAATAATAATAATAATATAATAATAATAAGTAGTGTACTATTTAGGGAACAAGGTGCCTCAGACTGGAGAGACACACTACCCCCACCACTAGTATACTTAGTATTTCACCATCACGGTAGAAGGGGGTGCATGTACAGGTGTCTTCCACCGGGGGGAGTGGTGTGTCCCTCCTTGTCTGGATGGAGGAGGAGAGGAGAGCAGACAGGCAGGCAGAGACGCAGCTGCAGGCCGGGAGGGGAGGAGAGGACGGTGGCGGTGGGGTGGCCAGCTGGGGACCCCTCTCCCTCAGAGGGAATGGTAGCTGTCCACAGCACAGCCACAGAGTGGCACGTCCCTGACAAAGGCAGGCAGAGTCCATCAAAACCAAACAAAGAGACCTCAGCCACACACACACAGGCAGACACACACACACATAGCCACACACACACATGGCAGGCAGACACACACACAGCCACACACACACACACAGGCAGACAGACACACACACAGCCACACACACACACACAGGCAGACACACACACAGCCACACACACACACGGCAGGCAGACACACACACAGCCACACACACACACGGCAGGCAGGCACACACACGGCAGGCAGACACACACACAGCCACACACACACACACGGCAGGCAGGCACACACACAGCCACACACACACACACGGCAGGCAGACACGGCAGGCAGGCACACACACAGCCACACACACACACACACACGGCAGGCAGACAGACACACACACGGCAGGCAGGCACACACACGGCAGGCACACACACGGACACACACGCATGGAAGTGCACACACATGAACACACACGCACACACTTCCCCCAAACCCCACCAGCGACCAGCGACCAGCCGTGCAACCAGACCCAGATAAAGACCCAGATAAAGACCCAGATACCTCCTTCTCCAGATAGTGACTACACCTCACACACACCATTACTGAACACAGATCCTCCATATCTTTATTCAACCTTGATCTAAGGTGGTTGTTTTTTTCAAAAGTAAAGGACATTAGCTACACTGCAACCTATGACATCCAAGATTTGGATTACAAATGTATGGTCTATGTAGTGTTTCTTACTGCCCCTGCAAGCAAACACTCTTGTATGGTGTTGGTGTGTTCCTTAAATTGTGTGATTGATAGTCCTCTGTTTATCCTCTGGCCTCACAGTAGACAGTGACAGGCTTCCCAGCTAACAATTCTAGGGAGAGAGAACGATTTTGTAATTTTACCCGCAATGTTCCCCAGATGTTTGAGTGTTCAGTTTTCCGATAGTAAGGGGAACATGTTTTGGTGTTAAAGTTAGGAGAACACTCCCTCAATGTCAGACAGAACGTACCCAGAACATGGTTGCCATGTTCTCAGAATATCAAATTTTAAGGTTCTAGCCATGTTTCATTGGAACGTTGCAAGAACATTCCTTTGTCCAGTTTTCTGAGGGTTATGAGAATATTCCATCAACTTTCCACCAATCATACACAGAATATGGTGGTCATGTTCTCAGAACATCAAATGTTAATGTTTTAGACACGTTTCATGGGAACGTTGCGGGAACCTTTCTGTGTATCAGTTGTCAGGACGTCACCTGATGGTCCCAAAGAAACGTCCCCCCCCCAAAAAAAAAAATGAAAAATGGTTTCATTACAAATCACGCCTTGTTACTGTTACCGAGCCCATCAAGGCTCTGATTGGTGAACTAATGATCCAATCACAGCTCTTTGTCTGTTGGCAAGGTTAATGACACACACACACAGTGTTTAACATACACTGTTTTCAACTTTCAAATTTGACACACTTTGACAAACATGATTACATTATGCATGTTCTTTTAAAAAAGTAATTATTATTCAGCATGTCCTCACCTTGGATTTGAACTCACAACCTCTTGGTTCATGACATTCCAATCTTTCTGCAACATCACAATGTCTGTGTCAATTAACAATTAATATGACTATTCTCTCATCATTGATTTGATTTACTTATTTCAGCTATTTTAGGGCTTTCTGTAGTGGTCTATTGTTGGTGGGGCATTTTACCCTGTTTTAATGTTACTCCTGAATCACTATGATCAATAAAATAGTTTTTCTTGAGTGTACCTGTCACGATCGTCTGAGGAAAAGGACCAAGGCGCAGCGTTGAATGTGAACATATTTATTAAATTTGATGATCACACGATCAAAACAACAAAAGGACGACGTGATAGTCAATGGTCATACACTAACCAAATACGAACAAAATCCCACAACCCCGAATGAAAAACAGACAGTTTAAATATGGCTCCCAATCAGAGACAACCAACGAACAGCTGACACTCGTTGCCTCTGATTGGGAGTCACTAAGGCAAACACAGAAATACACACATAGAATAACCACACCCTGGCTCAACATATAGAGTCCCAGAGCCCGGGTGTGACAGTACCCCCCCCTAAAGGCGCGGACTGCGACCGCGCCTCAACTAGAACCCAACAGGGGAGGGCTGGGTGGGCATTCCTCCTCGGCGGCGGTTCTGGCTCCGGGCTTGCCCACCACCCCCCCCCCAATAATCCCCCCATAGCGCCCCTGGTCCGATCTGGCCCCGCTGGTAGGAGCTGAACTGGACCGGACCCAGCTGACGATGCACACCCCTGGCTTGATGCGTGGAGGAGGAACGGGCCTTACCAGGCTGACGTCTCGCACCGTAGGCTTGGTGTGAGTGGCCGGAACAGGCCGGGCCGGACTGGCGACGCACACCACTGGCTTGGTGTGGGGAACAGGCACGGGCCGTGCCGGACTGACGACGCACACCACTGGCTTGGTGTGGGGAACAGGCACGGGCCGTGCCGGACTGACGACGCACACCACTGGCTTGGTGTGGGGAACAGGCACGGGCCGTGCCGGACTGACGACGCACACCACTGGCTTGGTGTGGGGAACAGGAGCGGGCCGTGCCGGACTGACGACGCACATCACTGGCTTGGTGTGGGGAACAGGAGCGGGCCGGACCGGGCTGGCGACGCGCCCCACAGGCTCGATGCGAGGAACAGGAACAGGCCGGACCGTACTGGGGACACACACCACTGGCCCTATGCAGGGATCAGGAACGGGCCGGACCGGACTGGTAACACACCCCAGTACCTCTCGCCGTGCCTCCACACTTTCCCTCTCCTCTGTGACCAGTGGCCCCCTTAACCTGGCGGCCTCCTCTGCACACCCGCTGGGCTGCTCTGTCGCGGTCTCCTGCCGCCCCGTCGTCCACGGCGTTAGCCCCCCCCTAAAAATTTTCGGGCCGTCTCTCCTACCCGTGGACCAGGTCTCCATGTCCCTCGCCAGCCGTTCGCCCTTCTGCCACAATGTCAAGCCCTTCTCCTCCTCACTCGGCTTGACCCAGTCGAGGAGGCGAAGGAGATCTGTTAGAGATCTCCCTGGCGATGGCTCCTGGACACGCTGCTTGGTCACATCTTGGTGGGATTTTCTGTCACGACCGTCTGAGGAAAAGGGCCAAGGCGCAGCGTTGAATGTGAACATATTTATTAAATTTGATGATCACACGATCAAAACAACAAAAGGACGACGTGATAGTCAATGGTCATACACTAACCAAATACGAACAAAATCCCACAACCCCGAATGAAAAACAGACAGTTTAAATATGGCTCCCAATCAGAGACAACCAACGAACAGCTGACACTCGTTGCCTCTGATTGGGAGTCACTAAGGCAAACACAGAAATACACACATAGAATAACCACACCCTGGCTCAACATATAGAGTCCCAGAGCCCGGGTGTGACAGTACCTTTTAACAGAGCTGCGATTTACTTGTAAGTGTGTTACTGCATTTGAAAGTTATTAAAACACTTAGTTTAGAATATCTACATAAATTCAGCAATTACATTCTTCTCATATTACTCTGTAGGCTACTGACCTATTCAAAGCTTAATTCGGCATCTCACCATACATCTGCCTGAACTCAACCTGCAGGAGGTTTGTTTGTTGTGATTGAGTGGGGGGGAAACAGCAACCCAAGAAACACCCACATCAAACCACACCCCCAAGCCAACTCACGTTTGGCTTCTGTCATGGCCGCCAGCATTTCTTGAGTAGCAAGCCAAAAAACGAGGTCAAATAAGCGGGTGCAGTTCCCCTTTATTAGATCTTATAGGGGTGTTGTAACTGTTGCCAAATAATGAAATTAACATTTATTGCTAAGAATGTGAGAGAGTAGCGTGACTCAAACCCAAGTCACCAGTGACGAACGCCCGAACCACTGTCCCAATACTTTTGGAGCTCAATGTATCTTGGTGGGATGTTGATGGAATGTTCTCCTAACCCCCAGAAAACAGGACATATGAATGTCCATGCAATGTCCCCATGAAACATGTCTAGAACATTACAGTTTTTATCAATTGCAAAGACACTTTTAATGAAATCTCTATCATAACCGAATGAGCACAACAGCATTATTTTAGCAAAACTGTAAGTCATTTCTCATCGCTTTCACACACAATGCAAATGCTAAGCACATTTTTGCAAAACAGTAAACATAACTCTATACAAAAGACGCAAAAAAAAGTTGAGTAAATCATGACAAACAAAATTAAAACATTTGGTCAGAGCTGATACAATTATTCTCATGAATGTGAACCTCTTCTGCACAATTGTTCAGTCAGCAATCAGTCCTTATTCATGCATTAAAGAAGCCACCTCTGAGTTGCTGTTTGCAAGAATGGACCAAGTAAGAGGCTGAGGGCTAAGTAGAGGAAGATAGTTCAGCTTCCAGTTAAAAAGAAAAAGGTTAAATAAAGCCTTTTGTTTCTGGATATTCATGATCTTGAGTGACATAAATATGCAGCCCACCCTGTGCTAATATGTTTAGTTGCCTTTTATGGTGCACACAGTAATAATAGTATCAACCAATGGCCCAGACAAATAAAAGAGGATTAACCATGTTAGAGTATATTGATAGTTGTAGTTAGTATTTATTGGGCCATTGTATAACGACTAAGTGAAATAACTTTTAATTAGATAACAAGTTGTATGTTTTGATGGAGGCAGTGTCAAGTATTTCATGTTTTGAGAGTCAATGCATTTTGCAAATGAAATGTTCCATTTTGGCCAACGTGTTCCAGTTTGGGTTAATTGTTTTGAAAAAGTGAATTCTGTTTGGACAATGTGCTCAAGCAATCAAGAAAAACTGTAACAACCATGTTCTGTGTTAGTCTGGTGGGACGTTGTCGGAATAATCTCATAACCTTCAGAAATCTGGACACATGAACGTTCTTGCAACATCCCATAAAATGCGTCTAGAACATTAATGTTGTATATTCTGAGAACATTGTAACCACGTTCTAGGTAAGTTCTGCTTGACATGAAGTGAATGTTCTCTTAACTTTAACACCAAAACATGCAAAGAAGGTTCTCAGAAGGTTTTTGCTAACACACATAGAATGTTCCCCTAACTAATGGAAAACTGGACACTCAAACATTAGGGGAACATTACTGGTAACATTACAAAAACGTTCTCTCTCCCTAGAATTGTTAGCTGGGAAGAGCGAGAGATATTTCCATATTTTAATACATTTTCTGTTAGGCTCAAAAGGAGCAGAAAGCACGCACATAGTTGATGTTGCCAAGCTGTAGTCAGATCTGTACTAACAATATGGGTTGGTTGGTAGAGTGAGAGAGAGCTTGACCATGAGCCAGACAGAGAGAGCGAGAGCGAGAGAGAGAGAGAGAGCGAGAGCGCGAGAGAGAGAGAGGGAGAGAGAGAGATAAAGACATGGTTCAAGGCTTTCAGCGCGATGGTGTCACGTCAGGCCATCATGACAGAGCAGCAGTGATCTGAAAAGATAGAGAGAGAGAGAGAGAGAGAGAGAGAGAGAGAAAGAGAGAGAGAGAGAGAGAGAGAGAGAGAGAGAGAGAGAGCGACCTGAACTGAATGCCAAAGCAACCCGCTGTCTGAGCTCTGAGCCCAGGCTATTCAAGATCTGACTTGTATAGAAGGAACAGCTGCAAAGAGAATGTGAGAAATGGAGCTGGCTTGGTGCTCGCGCTTTAGACTGAGGAGAAAGCAAGGTCTAAGTACCAACTGAACCGACTACAAAATGTTCTCAGTATCCATGGACCTAACTCACTAATGTTCTGACCTGTTTCTAACTGGTGTTTTGGATCTTCTTTTAAACTGTGGTTCTAGATGTAGTTCCTCTCATCTTGGTGATGTGAGGTGAATCTGTAGTTCCTCTCATCTTGGTGATGAAAGGTGAATCTGTAGTTCCTCTCATCTTGGTGATGTAAGGTGAATCTGTAGTTCCTCTCATCTTGGTGATGTGAGGTGAATCTGTAGTTCCTCTCATCTTGGTGATGTGAGGTGAATCTGTAGTTCCTCTCATCTTGGTGATGTGAGGTGAATCTGTAGTTCCTCTCATCTTGGTGATGTAAGGTGAATCTGTAGTTCCTCTCATCTTGGTGATGTAAGGTGAATCTGTAGTTCCTCTCATCTTGGTGATGTAAGGTGAATCTGTAGTTCCTCTCATCTTGGTGATGAAAGGTGAATCTGTAGTTCCTCTCATCTTGTTTTATTTAGTCAGGTGAAGGCCTCCTTCATGTGACAAAACAATCTATTCTCTCTTTTATTTTATGATCACACAGATACATAGTTTAGACTGAGGGTCACAGGAGCAGCAGTATCCATGCACCAAACATCAATGAACTAACTCAATGTTCTGGAGCTTCTTTTAATCCGTAGACTAGTTCCTCTCAGCTTGGTTTATCTAGTCAGCTGAAGGTATCAGTCTCTCTGAAGGTCTCCTTTATGTTATGATAAAAGAGTACACACATAGAACGGCAGGTAGCTTCTGAAGGACACATCTGATCATGTGCCTCTGCCCCCCCCCCCCCTACCCCCCCACCCCCCTTCTCTCCCTCTCTTTTATTTGAGGTGAGCAGATGGCTGATCTTCTCTAGTGTGACACTCCTCTCATTCTGGGTCCTTTTCATCAAGTCTTACAAAGCCGTTATAGTAGACAGACTGGACCTTATGTGAGCAGCAGAATCATGAGGGAAACATTCAACATAATGTCTGAGGTTACTTTGTTCACAGCACAGTGTAGTATTGCCTGTGTAGATGATGTCTGTGGCTCAATGTTGCTCGTCAGAAATTACAGTGTGATTATTGCCTGTCTGTCTGTCTGTCTGTCTGTCTGTCTGTCTGTCTGTCTGTCTGTCTGTCTGTCTGTCTGTCTGTCTGTCTGTCTGTCTGTCTGTCTGTCTGTCTGTCTGTCTGTCTGTCTGTCTGTCTGTCTGTCTGTCTGTCTGTCTGTCTACTCTAGTCTGTCTGCCTGCCTGGCTGCCTATCTGCCTGCCACCTGTCTGCCTGTCTGTCTGTCTGTCTGTCTGTCTGTCTGCCTGTCTATCTATCCGTCTCTCTGCCTGCCTGCCTGTCTGCCTGCCTGTCTGCCTGTATGTCTGCCTGTCTGCCTGTCTGTCTGTCTGTCTGTCTTTCTGCCTGTCTGCCTGCCTGTCTAATCTAGTCTGTCTGTCTGTCTGTCTGTCTGCCTGTCTAATCTAGTCTGTCTGTCTGTCTGTCTGTCTGTCTTCCTGTCTGCCTGCCTGTCTGTCTGTCTGTCTGTCTGTCTGCCTGTCTGTATGCCTATCTGTCTACCTGTCTGTCTGCCTATCTGCCTGCCTGTCTGTCTGCCTGTCTGTCTGTGTGTCTGTCTGTCTGCCTGTGTGTCTGTCTGCCTTTATTTCCCTGATCTTTCTCTCCTATCTCTCTCTATTTCTCTTGCTTTCTCTTCCCTCCTTCCTCCTCCCTCCTCTGTGCCCCTCCTGTATGCAAAGCAGGTGACAGGGACAGTGTCTGCACCTCACAAAGACAGGCGACAGGGTCCAGGAGGTGGGCGCGTCCCACCCGTCTCTCTCTCTCTCTCTCTCTCTCTCTCTCTCTCTCTCTCTCTCTCTCAAAGGCAACAGGGTACAAGAGGTGGGTGCATCCCACCCGTCTCTTCCACTCCCCTATCTCCCCTTGTGTCTCTCCCCATCACTCCTCTTTTCTGCCCTCTCCCCATGTCCCTCTCTCTCCCTCTCCGTAAGGCGACAGGGTCGGTGTGCGTCCCACCCATCCCCCTCTCCCCACGTCCCTCTCTCCCCCCTCTCTGTAAGGCGACAGGGTCGGTGTGCATCCCACCCGTCCCCCTCTCCCCACGTCCCTCTCTCCCCCCTCTCTGTAAGAGGACAGGGTCGGTGTGCATCCCACCCGTCCCCCTCACCCCACGTCCCTCTCTCTCCCTCTCTGTAAGAGGACAGGGTCGGTGTGTGTCCCACCCGTCCTCCTCACCCCACGTCCCTCTCTCTCCCTCTCTGTAAGAGGACAGGGTCGGTGTGCGTCCCACCCGTCCCCCTCACCCCACGTCCCTCTCTCTCCCTCTCTGTAAGAGGACAGGGTCGGTGTGTGTCCCACCCGTCCCCCTCACCCCACGTCCCTCTCTCTCCCTCTCTGTAAGAGGACAGGGTCGGTGTGTGTCCCACCCGTCCCCCTCTCCACACGTCCCTCTCCTCTCGGACGGAGGGACAGGAGCAGGGGTGTGTCATTAGTTTTCCATTAGGAGGCCCAGGCCAGACATCTGAGCAGATGGAGAAGAAGAAGAAGAAGAAGAAGAAGAAGAAGAAGAAGAAGAAGAAGAAGAAGAAGAAGAAGAAGAAGAAGAAGAAGAAGAAGAAGAAGAAGAAGAAGAAGAAGAAGAAGAAGAAGAAGAAGAAGAAGAAGAAGACATTACCGGCACTGATACTTTATCAGTATTACAGCAATACATCAAGACTAATTCCGTTTACAACAATGCATTTACATGAAAAGCGATGGAGAGGGAAAGGTGAAAGAGCTGAGCTCACCTTCACCATACATATACACTATACATACTGTATACACTATACATATACACTATATATACTGTATACACTATACATATATACTATACATACTGTATACACTATACATATATACTATACATATACACTATACATATACACTATACATACAGTATACACTATACATACTGTATACGCTACACATATACATTATACATTTACACTATACATACTGTATACACCGTACATATAAACTCTACATACTGTATACACTATACATATACACTCTACATACTTTATACACTATACAAATACACTATATATACTGTACACACTATATATATTGTATACACTATACATATACACTATACATACTGTATACACTCTACATATACACTCTACATACTGTATATACTCTACATATACACTATACATACTGTATACACTCTACATACTGTATACACTCTACATACTGTATACACTATACAAACTGTATACACTCTACATATACACTCTACATACTGTATACACTCTACATATACACTCTACATACTGTATACACTCTACATACTGTATACACTCTACATATACACTCTACATACTGTATACACTCTACATACTGTATACACTCTACATACTGTATACACTCTACAAACTGTATACACTCTACATATACACTCTACATACTGTATACACTCTACATATACACTCTACATACTGTATACACTCTACATACTGTATACACTCTACATATACACTCTACATACTGTATACACTCTACATACTGTATACACTCTACATATACACTCTACATACTGTATACACTCTACATATACACTCTACATACTGTATACACTCTACATACTCTATACACTCTACATATACACTCTACATACTGTATACACTCTACATACTGTATACACTCTACATATACACTCTACATACTGTATACACTCTACATACTGTATACGCTCTACATATACACTCAACATACTGTATACACTCTACATATACACTACATACTGTATACACTCTACATACTGTATACACTCTACATATACACTCTACATACTGTATACACTATACATATACACTCTACATACTGTATACACCATACATATATACTATACATAATGTATACACTATACATATACATTCTACATACTGTATACACTATACATATACACTCTACATACTGTATACACTCTACATATACACTCTACATACTGTATACACTCTACATACTCTATACACTCTACATAAACACTCTACATACTGTATACACTCTACATACTGTATACACTCTACATATACTCTCTACATACTGTATACACTCTACATACTGTATACGCTCTACATATACACTCAACATACTGTATACACTCTACATATACACTCTACATACTGTATACACTCTACATATACACTCTACATACTGTATACACTACATACTCTATACACTCTACATATACACTCTACATACTATATACACTCTACATACTGTATACACTCTACATATACACTATACATACTGTATACACTATACATATACACTCTACATACTGTATACGCTCCACATACTGTATACACTCTACATATACAGTCTACATACTGTATATACTCTACATATACACTCTACATACTGTATACACTATACATATACACTCTACATATACACTCTACATACTGTATACACTACATACTCTATACACTCTACATATGCACTCTACATATACACTCTACATACTATATACACTCTACATACTGTATACACTATACATATATACTCTACATACTGTATACACTCTACATATACACTCTACATACTGTATATACTCTACATATACACTCTACATACTGTATACACTCTACATACTCTATACACTCTACATATACACTCTACATACTGTATACACTCTACATATACACTCTACATACTGTATACACTATACATACTGTATACACTCTACATATACACTCTACATACTGTATACACTCTACATACTGTATACACTCTACATATACACTCTACATATACACTCTACATACTGTATACACTCTACATACTGTATACACTATACATATACACTCTACATACTGTATACACTCTACATACACACTCTACATACTGTATACACTCTACATACTGTATACACTCTACATATACACTCTACATACTGTATACACTCTACATACTGTATACACTCTACATATACACTCTACATACTGTATACATTCTACATATACACTCTACATACTGTATACACTATACATACTGTATACACTATATATACTGTATATACTCTACATACTGTATATACTCTACATATACACTCTACATACTGTATACATTCTACATATACACTCTACATACTGTATACACTATACATACGGTATACACTATACATACTGTATATACTCTACATATACACTCTACATACTGTATACACTATACATACTGTATACACTATACATACTGTATACACTCTACATACTGTATATACTCTACATATACACTATACATACTGTATATACTCTACATACTGTATATACTCTACATATACACTCTACATACTGTATATACTCTACATACTGTATATACTCTACATATACACTATACATACTGTATACACTCTACATACTGTATACACTATACATACTGTATATACTCTACATATACACTATACATACTGTATACACTCTACATACTGTATACACTCTACATACTGTATATACTCTACATATACACTCTACATACTGTATATACTCTACATATACAGTCTACATATACACTCTACATACTGTATACACTCTACATACTGTATATACTCTACATACTGTATACACTCTACATATACACTCTACATACTGTATACACTCTACATACTGTATATACTCTACATACTGTATACACTCTACATATACACTCTACATACTGTATACACTCTACATACTGTATATACTCTACATATACACTCTACATACTGTATATACTCTACATATACACTATACATACTGTATATACTCTACATATACACTATACATACTGTATACACTCTACATATACACTCTACATATACACTCTACATACTGTATACACTCTACATACTGTATATACTCTACATATACACTATACATATACACTATACATACTGTACACAGTGCAACAAGGCTGGGGCTGGAGACACACTACTAACACCCAGAAATTGGAAAGCTCATTTAAATTTCCTTTGACTGGCAGGGCAGTGTGTGTGTGTGTGTGTACGTGTGTGTGTGTGTGTACGTGTGTGTGTGTGTGTGTGTACGTGTGTGTGTGTGTGTGTGTATGTGTGTGTGTGTGCATGTGTGTGGTTGTGATGTTTAAATGTAGATCTATATTCAGGATGGGTCTCCTTCCACCACTGGAAGAGCCACAGATGTCCACTCCATGTTTGGACAATCAGAATGTGTCTGTCTGCAACAATAAGAGATAGAACAATGGGAAAAATAAGAGATAGAACAATGGGAACAATACGAGATAGAACAATGGGAACAATGAGAGATAGAACAATGGGAACAATAAGAGATAGAACAATGGGAACAATAAGATATAGAACAATGGGAACAATGAGAGATAGAACAATGGGAACAATAAGAGATAGAACAATGGGAACAATAAGATATAGAACAATGGGAAGAATGAGAGATACAACAATGGGAACAATAAGATATATAACAATGGGAACAATAAGATATAGAAAATGGGAACAATGAGAGATAGAACAATGGAAACAATAAGAGATAGAACAATGGGAACAATACGAGATAGAACAATGGGAAGAATGAGAGATAGAACAATGGGAACAATAAGAGATAGAACAATGGGAAGAATAAGAGATAGAACAATGGGAACAATAAGAGATAGAAAATGGGAACAATGAGAGATAGAACAATGGGAACAATAAGAGATAGAACAATGGGAACAATAAGAGCTAGAACAATGGGAACAATAAGAGATAGAAAATGGGAACAATGAGAGATAGAACAATGGGAACAATGGGAACAATAAGAGATAGAACAATGGGAACAATAAGATATAGAACAATGGGAACAATGAGAGATAGAACAATGGGAACAATAAGATATAGAACAATGGGAAGAATGAGAGATACAACAATGGAAACAATAAGATATATAACAATGGGAACAATAAGAGATAGAACAATGGGAACAATAAGAGATAGAACAATGGGAACAATACAAGATAGAACAATGGGAAGAATGAGAGATAGAACAATGGGAACAATAAGATATAGAACAATGGGAAGAATAAGAGATAGAACAATGGGAACAATAAGAGATAGAAAATGGGAACAATGAGAGATAGAACAATGGGAACAATAATAGATAGAACAATGGGAACAATAAGATATAGAACAATGGGAACAATAAGAGATAAAACAATGGGAACAATAAGAGATAGAACAATGGGAAAAATTAGATATATAACAATGGGAACAATAAGATATAGAACAATGGGAACAATAAGATATAGAACAATGGGAAGAATAAGAGATAGAACAATGGGAACAATAAGAGATAGAACAATGGGACCAATAAGAGAAAGAACAATGGGAACAATGAGAGATAGAACAGTGGGAACAATAAGAGATAGAACAATGGGAACAATGATATATATAACAATGGGAACAATAAGAGATAGAACAATGGGAACAATAAGAGATAGAACAATGGGACCAATACGAGATAGAACAATGGGAACAATGAGAGATAGAACAATGGGAACAATAAGAGATAGAACAATGGGAACAATAAGATATAGAACAATGGGAAGAATGAGAGATAGAACAATGGGAACAATAACAGATAGAGCAATGGGAACAATAAGAGCTAGAACAATGGAAACAATAAGAGATAGAAAAATGGGAACAATGAGAGATAGAACAATGGGAACAATAAGATATAGAATAATGGGAACAATAAGAGCTAGAACAATGGGAACAATAAGAGATAGAAAATGGGAACAATGAGAGATAGAACAATGGGAACAATGGGAACAATAAGAGATAGAACAATGGGAACAATAAGATATAGAACAATGGGAACAATGAGAGATAGAACAATGGGAACAATAAGATATAGAACAATGGGAACAATGAGATTTATAACAATGGGAACAATAAGAGATATAACAATGGGAACAATAAGAGATAGAACAATGGGAACAATAAGATATAGAACAATGGGAACAATAAGAGCTAGAACAATGGGAACAATAAGAGATAGAAAATGGGAACAATGGGAACAATAAGAGATAGAACAATGGGAACAATAAGATATAGAACAATGGGAACAATTAGAGATAGAACAATGGGAACAATAAGAGATAGAACAATGGGAACAATGTGAGATAGAACAATGGGAACAATAATATATAGAACAATGGGAACAATTAGAGATAGAACAATGGGAACAATAAGAGATAGAACAATGGGAACAATGAGAGATAGAACAATGGGAACAATAATATATAGAACAATGGGAACAATAAGATATAGAACAATGGGAACAATAAGATATAGAACAATGGGAACAATAAGTGCTAGAACAATGGGAACAATAAGAGATAGAAAATGGGAACAATGGGAACAATAAGAGATAGAACAATGGGAAAAATAAGATATAGAACAATGGGAACAATGAGAGATATAACAATGGGAACAATGAGAGATAGAACAATGGGAACAATAAGATATAGAACAATGGGAACAATAAGAGATAGAACAATGGGAACAATAAGATATAGAACAATGGGAACAATGAGAGATAGAACAATGGGAACAATGACATATAGAACAATGGGAACAATGAGAGATAGAACAATGGGAACAATACGATATAGAACAATGGGAACAATAAGATATAGAACAATGGGAACAATGAGAGATAGAACAATGAGAACAATAAGATATAGAACAATGGGAACAATAAGATATATCACAATGGGAACAATAAGAGATAGAACAATGGGAACAATAAGAGATAGAACAATGGGAACAATAAGATATAGAACAATGGGAACAATGAGAGATAGAACAATGGGAACAATGACAGATAGAACAATGGGAACAATGACGGATAGAACAATGGGAACAATGAGAGATAGAACAATGGGAACAATAAGAGATAGAACAATGGGAACAATAAGAGATAGAACAATGGGAACAATAAGATATAGAACAATGGGAACAATGAGATATATAACAATGGGAACAATGAGATATATAACAATGGGAACAATGAGAGATAGAACAATGGGAACAATAAGATATAGAACAATGGGAACAATGAGAGATAGAACAATAGGAACAATGACAGATAGAACAATGGGAACAATGACGGATAGAACAATGGGAACAATGAGAGATAGAACAATGGGAACAATAAGATATAGAACAATGGGAACAATAAGAGATAGAACAATGGGAACAATAAGATATAGAACAATGGGAACAATGAGAGATAGAACAATTTGAACAATAAGATATAGAACAATGGGAACAATAAGAGATAGAACAATGGGAACAATAAGAGATAGAACAATGGGAACAATAAGATATAGAACAATGGGAACAATGAGAGATAGAACAATGGGAACAATGACAGATAGAACAATGGGAACAATGAGAGATAGAACAATGGGAACAATAAGATATAGAACAATGGGAACAATAAGAGATAGAACAATGGGAACAATAAGAGATAGAACAATGGGAATGGAAGATGCAAGATTAAATAACACTTAAAAATAAATGCTTCTGATAATCCTCTGCCTCTGTGGAATTCATCATGAAATTATTCACAAGATAGACGACAGATAGACCAGACCATTGACTAAACAAAGACATGAGGAACTAGAGGAGGAACTACTAAAGATGAACAGAGAAAGAGAAAGAATGAGAGAGAGAGTCCGAGAGAAAGGGAGAGAGAGAGAAAGAGAGAGAGAAGATGGAGAGAAAGAAAGAAAGAAAGAGAGTCAGAGAGAAAGGGAGAGAGAAAATGAGATTGAGAGCGGGGAGAGAGAGAGAGAGAGATGATGGAGAGAGAGAAAAAGATAGATGAGAGAGAGAGAGAGAGAGACCACTGCCTGCAGCTTACATGTCCTGAGGAAAATGCAATCTTCAGACTTTGCAGATAGTGTTACCATGAGAACAGCAGACCCATCCATTGTGAGGAAGGACAGAGAGAGAGGGAGAGAGAGAGAGAGAAAAAGAGAGAGAGAGAGAGCCCAGACGTGCTCCAGCAAGCATCTATCACACCCATCTCACAGTTTATGGTGGCATGGACCAGACAAGACCTAGCTTTAGCCCCAGCTTTAGCCCAGCTTTAGCCCCAGCTTTAGCCTCAGCTTTAGCCCCAGTCCGCCTATGGAATGCCTCTAGTCAAGTCAATCCAGGATTTCGGAACGAGGAGAGAGGAGGAGGAGAAATGGGACAACAGTTTGAAACCACAGCTGATAAAAGTGGTGGACCAATATGTTGGAGAAGTGAAGAACACCCTTCTGTTGTCATAGAGCTCACAATTTAATCTCCTCCTTTTACTTTTGTAACCATAAAACCTCTGTGTCTTTTTTGTAGAGCAACTCTGACTATGGCGTGCAGAGGTTTAGTGATGGTTTCACTCAACTCTGATCTAGTTTCTGACATCTCGGGGGAAGGAGATGGATTCCCTATCCATCTGTGTGAGCTCAACAATTAATTCAGCAGGCAATCATAGCGTTGTGGTGGAAGTGGATCTGAGCCATGGTGCTCTAGAGACCTCATTTCCTCAATAAAGTGGCTGCATCTGAAATGGCAACCTATTCACTACTTTTGACCAGAGCCCTAAGACTCCCTATGGGCCCTGGTGAAAAGTAGTGCACTACACATGGAATAGGGTGCGATTTGGGACGGACCCAGTGACTCAGAAGAATCTAGAGGAGTGTCACTGTTACCAGGGAAAATGAGGAAGATTACAGTTGGTGCTGGTTGATGATGAAATACATAATAATACTGCCTACTGTACTGTGAGAAAGGCCTACTCATCGTTCTGATCTTATGGATAGGCCACATTTGGATACATTTTAGTGTTTTTAACATGTTTCTTAGATAAGTTTTATTTGAGATCAAGAGACAAGGAAGACCTGCATGGCCAAGACGGCCGCTGCAATTATATGCCTGAAGAGAATGGTGGAGAGCAAGTTGGAGAGCACGGTGGAGAGGACGGGGGAGAGAATGGTGGAGAGCACGGGGGAGAGAACAGTGGAGAGCACGGTGGAGAGCATGGTGGAGAGAACGGTGGAGAGCACGGTGGAGAGAATGGTGGAGAGCACGGGGGAGAGAACGGTGGAGAGCTAGGGGGAGAGAACAGGGGAGAGCACGGTGGAGAGCATGGTGGATAGAACGGTGGAGAGGACGGGGGAGAGAATGGTGGAGAGCACGGGGGAGAGAACGGTGGAGAGCACAGGGGAGAGTACGGCGGAGAGCACTGGGAAATAACGGTGGAGAGTACAGGGGAGAGAACGAAGGAGAGCATGGGGGAGAGAATGGTGGAGAGCACGGTGGAGATAGCAGGGGAGATTACGGTGGAGAGCATGGTGGAGAGAACGGTGGAGAGCACGGTGGAGAGCATGGTGGAGAGCACAGTGGAGAGCATGGTGGAGAGCATGGTGGAGAGAATGGTGGAGAGCATGGTGGAGAGCACGGTGGAGAGAATGGTGGAGAGAACGGTGGAGAGAATTGTGGAGAGCATGGTGGAGAGAATGGTGGAGAGCATGGTGGAGAGCACGGTGGAGAGAATGGTGGAGAGAACGGTGGAGAGAATGGTGGAGAGAACAGTGGAGAGAATGGTGGAGAGAACGGTGGAGAGCATGGTGGAGAGCATGGTGGAGAGCACGGTGGAGAGCATGGTGGAGAGCATGGTGGAAAGAATGGTGGAGAGTAGTCATTAATCACTGATTATTTGGGTATACAAATGTACCCTGTGGCTTAGCAGCACTGACCCTCAGACCAAGACCTTGTCATGTCAGATGTTTTAGACTCTGCTGCTCTCAGCATGCCTGGTCCTAGATCTGCCTGTGCTGACTTGCCAACTCTGTCTCTGTCACGGCAAACACAAACATATCTGGGACCAGGCTGTGCTTAATGTTGCACTAACAAACAAACATGGACAATGGTTCTGAGGAACTACAGTAACTGGAAAAGGTTCAATCAAGATCATTCTTACCAAGTTTCGTGAAAATATGCTTCTGGACGACTTTTGTAGGATCACAAGTCCTGGAAAAATATAAATGAGAGGAATAGAGCATGTTATTATGAAAAATGCATCACACCCAAACTGTGTTTGTCGATAATGCACAACATGACACCAACAAAAAACTGCAACACACTTTATACAGACATCAACACATGCAGTAAGCATTTCTATTGAGAATGAGTAGGATTTTTCTTTAGATAATCCAACCACTTGTCCTCTTGTGAACTTCCTTCCTGCTTAGTAAAAGCTCCCTTCAGAACTCTTTGCATTTTTTTTGGAAGCATTCATGGACACTTTGAAAATACGATATGAAAGGGAGAGTCTCACATCAGGGCACGTGGTGACTACAATAACTGTATGATAAAGGTTGGGGTTGCATAGCTACAATAGAGGGAAATGGAGAAAGGGCTCATTCCCATTGGCTTAGGTAGATGAGACTTTGTTTACATCCCAAATGACACCCTATTCCCTATATACAGTACTGCACTTGTTTTGACCAGAGCTCTATGGGCCCTAGTCAAAAGTAGTGCACTAGATAGGGAATAGGGTGTCATTTGAGACGCATCCTGATATTTCCTGTGCTGTGCTGTGTTGTGTGGACTAAAGCCTCCAGTGAATGATGGGCATGTCTGTTTTTGACAGGATGGTGATAAGGAAGTACCCTCAGGTATTAGATGTCATTCCTTTTCACTGTGGAAAAGAGATTAGAAGAGAGAGAGTTAGTACCTTTGTAGAAAGAGAGAGAGAGAGAAAGAGAGAGAGAGAAAGAGAGAGAGAGAGAGATAGAGAGAGAGAGAGAGAGAGAGAGAGAGAGAGAGAGAGAGAGAGAGAGAGAGAGAGAGAGAGAGAGAGAGAGAGAGAGAGAGAGAGAGAGAGAGAGCACCCGGTCTCACCCTACTAGAATCTGAAGTCAATTGTCTGCTGTTTGCTGATGATCTGGTGCTTCTGTCCCCAACCAAGGAGGGCCTACAGCAGCACCTTGATCTTCTGCACAAATTCTGTCAGACCTGGCCCTGAAGTAAATCTCAGTAAGACAAAATAATGGTGTTCCAAAAAATGG
>NW_028163122.1:5000-17562 GCF_964263955.1 Coregonus lavaretus | reverse complement strand
GCCAAGGCTGCAACTAAAAACTAGAAATAAAGTAATGAAAAAACAAGCTTAATTTCGCAAAAAAGTGAAGCATGTATCTTGAAATATTATTAAAGGAAGGGCTGTCTTGGTTTTTGTATTTTGTTCATGAAACAGTAAAAGCTTTTGCTGAGCTCTGTTAAACCCCATCTCTCTCTCTCTCTCTCTCTCTCTCTCTCTCTCTCTCTCTCTCTCTCTCTCTCTCTCTCTCTCTCTCTCTCTCTGTGAGAAGGAACACCTAAATTCATCTCCAGCTCAGAGAAAAATGTCTGTCCCTGGATACCTTTCCCAAACAGATTAGCTCAGCAGCAATAAATAAAATCACCCAAACTCTAAAAAACACATGCGGAATATAACATCTGGCTTAGTATGTTATGTTTTCCCCTTATCTATTGGATTGTATTTTAGAACACAAGCATGGACCCCAGCTACCTTTCTTGCATTTGAAATTATTTACCGAATAGTATGAGTACACCCAGATAAAACCTGGATCCCAGGTACCTGATTTAAACAAACAGCTGGTATCATATATGATCCCAAAAGTGTTATGTTTATTAAAAAAAGACACATTTTCATCCCTAGCTGGGTCTTCAACAGAAGTTGAGTTTCATATGATGCCACTGACATCAGCCTCCCACCCAGGGTCATGACCGTCAGTGGCTGATGTGGATGTGGTGTAGGAGTCAGGCGCAGGACACAGAAGCTACTTCCAACAGACTTTACTAGAGGACACGACAATACAAAGAAAAGGGCCTCAACAAAACAAGGAGGCGAGCGATTACGCAACAGTGCGCAAAAATACTCCAATGCACAAGAATACGCAAAAGTGCGTCTGGACTCTAAACACAATAGAGCAAAATACCAGCACCTACGGACAGGCGGAACAATTACACACAACACACGACAAACAAAACGAGAAACTTATAGGGGACCTAATGAACACTAAAAGGAAACAGGTGTTCAAGGAAGACAAAACCAAACAAACATCGATAACATACAACGGTGGCAGCTAGTACTCCGGGGACGACGACCGCCGAAGCCTGCCCGAGCAAGGAGGAGAAGCAGCCTCGGCCGAAACCGTGACAGTACCCCCCCCCCCTTGACGCGCGGCTCCAGCCGTGCGCCGACCCCGGCCTCGGGGACGACCAGGAGGACGCGGAGCAGGGCGCGTGGGATGACCACGGTGGAACTCAGTCAGGAGAGATGGGTCTAAGATGTCCCTCCTCGGCACCCAGCACCGTTCCTCCGGGCCGTACCCCTCCCACTCCACGAGATACTGGAGACCCCCCATCCGACGTCTCGAATCTAAGATGGACCGAACTGTGTACGCCGGAGCCCCCTCGATGTCCAATGGGGGCGGAGGAGTCTCACTTATCTCACAGTCCTGGAGTGGACCAGCTACCACCGGCCTGAGAAGAGACACATGGAACGAGGGGTTAATGTGATAATCAATAGGCAGTTGTAACCTGTAACACACCTCGTTCAATCTCCTCAGGACTTTAAATGGCCCCACAAACCGCCGACCCAGCTTCCGGCAGGGCAGGCGGAGGGGCAGGTTTCGAGTCGAGAGCCAGACTCGATCTCCAGGTGCGTACACCGGACCCTCACTGCGGTGGAGATCGGCGCTCGCCTTTTGTCGACGGATGGCCCGCTGGAGATGGACGTGTGCAGCGTTCCACGTCTCCTCCGAGCGCCGCACCCACTCATCCACCGCAGGAGCCTCTATCTGGCTCTGATGCCATGGTGCCAGAACCGGCTGATACCCTAACACACATTGGAAAGGGGTTAGGTTGGTGGAGGAGTGGCGGAGAGAGTTCTGTGCCATCTCTGCCCAGGGGATATACCTCGCCCACTCCTCCGGCCGGCCCTGGCAATACGATCTCAGAAACCTACCCACATCCTGGTTCACTCTTTCTACCTGCCCATTGCTCTCTGGGTGGTACCCCGAGGTAAGGCTCACCGAGACCCCCAAGCGCTCCATGAACGCCCTCCAGACTCTGGAGGTGAACTGGGGACCTCGATCAGACACTATATCCTCGGGCACCCCGTAGTGCCAAAAGACGTGGTGAACAGTGCCTCAGCGGTCTGTAGGGCAGTAGGGAGACCCGGCATTGGGAGGAGACGACAGGCCTTCGAGAACCGATCCACAACGACCAGTATAGTGGTATTCCCCTGAGAGGGGGGAAGGTCTGTAACGAAATCCACCGAGAGGTGAGACCAGGGTCGTTGTGGAACGGGCAGGGGTTTGTAACTTTCCCCTGGGCAGGTGTCTAGGCGCCTTACACTGGGCGCACACCGAGCAGGAGGAGACATAAACCCTCACATCCCTGGCTAACGTTGGCCACCAGTACTTAGCGCTAAGGCAGTGCACTGTCCGGCCAATACCTGGATGTCCAGAGGAGGGGGACGTATGAGCCCAATAAATCAGACGATCCCGAACCTCGAGCGGAACGTACGTCCGACCCACAGGACACTTTGGGGGACTAGGGTCGGTAAGCAACGCCCGCTCGATTTCCGCATCGACCTCCCACACTACCGGTGCCACCAGACAAGACTCCGGCAGGATGGGAGTGGGCTCAATGGACTCTCCTCTGTGTCATTCCGCCGGGACAGGGCGTCTGCCTTACCGTTCTGGGACCCAGGGATGTACGTTATTTTAAACGGTTACGGTGGTCAGTCAAAATGAGAAAAGGGTGTTGAGCCCCCTCAAGCCAATGCCTCCACACCTTTAGGGCCTGTACCACGGCTAACAGTTCCCTGTCCCCTACGTCATAATTTCGCTCCGCTGGGCTGAGCTTCTTGGAATAAAAAGCACAGGGGCGGAGTTTAGGTGGCGTGCCGGACCGTTGCGATAGTACGGCCCCGATACTGGCCTCTGACGCGTCCACCTCTACCTGGAATGGTAAAGCGGGGTCCGGATGCGCCAGCACCGGAGCCGAAGTGAACAGGTCCTTCAGTCTCCCAAATGCCCTGTCCGCCTCAGCTGACCACTGCAAACGCACCGGGCCCCCCTTCAGCAGGGACGTTATGGGAGCTGCCACCTGTCCAAAACCCCGGATAAACCTCCGGTAGTAATTTGCAAAACCAAGAACTGCTGCACCTCTTTAACCGTGGTTGGGGTTTGCCAATTACGCACGGCTGACACACGGTCAACCTCCATCCTCACCCCTGACGTGGACAACCGATAACCCAAAAAGGAGACAGACTCCTGGAAAAACAGACATTTCTCTTCCTTGACATACAAGTCGTGCTCCAACAGCCTCCCCAACACTCGGCGCACCAGGGCTAAATGCTCGGCTCGGGTAGAAGAGTACACTAGAATGTCATCAATGTACACGACCACACCTTGCCCCTGCATGTCCCGGAAGATCTCGTCCACAAAGGATTGGAAGTCTGAAGGAGCATTCATCAACCCGTATGGCATGACGAGATACTCGTAATGACCCGAGGTGGTACTAAATAGCTGTCTTCCTTTCTTCCCCCCATCTCATCCTCCCTTCCCCAGCCCCGCTTTCTTCTTTAATGACTCTCTCCTTCTTTCCTTCAACCCCTCTCCTCTCCCTCCATTTCCCTCCATCTCCCTGTGTGTTTCAGATGAGGGTTGAGTGGGGCTGTGGGCCAAGGCCCGGGGCGAAGCAGGGGCCTCGATTTGGCCTTGGCCCCAGCTAGTGCCACCTGTGCCAGGATGGATGGCTGGAGGCTGCCCCTGGTCTGGACTTGGCCCAATAATCACTGGCACCTCTGGCCCCTGGAGGCCCTGGCACTCACTGGAGAGCGTGTGTGTGTTACAACTCCAACACACACACACACACACACACACACACACACACACACACACACACACACACACACACACACACACACACACACACACACACACACACACACACACACACAAACACACACACACACACACAGGCGGAGTGTTTGTAGTGTGTCTAGTGTGTAGTGTGTGTGTCATTTACACTATATATACAAAAGTATGTGGACACCCCTTCAAATTAGTGGATTCCCCATTTCAGCCACAACCGTTGCTGACAGGTGTATACAATCGTGCACACAGCCATGCAATCTCCATAGACAAACATTGGCAGTAGAATGGCCCATACTGAAGAGCTCAGTGACTTTCAATGTGGCACCGTCATAGGATGCCACCTTTCCAACAAGTAAGTTTGTCAAATTTCAGCCCTGCTAGAGTTGCCTCGGTCAACTGTAAGTGCTGTTATTGTGAAGTGGAAATGTCTAGGAGCGTCAACGACTCAGCCGCGAAGTGGTAGGCCACACAAGCTCACAGAACGGGACCGCCAAGTGGTTCAGGCTAGGCCCCTTAGTTCCAGTGAAGGGAAATCTTAACGCTACAGCATACAATCACATTCTAGACGATTCTGTGCTTCCAACTTTGTTGCAACAGTTTGGGGAAGGCCCTTTCCTGTTTTAACATGACAATGCCCCCATGCACAAAGCGAGGTCCATACAGAAATGGTTTTTCGAGATCAGTGTGGAAGAACTTGACTGGCCTACACAGAGCCCTGACCTCAACCCCATCAAACACCTTTGGGATGAATTGGAACGCTGACTGCGAGCCAGGCCTAATCGCCCAACATCAGTGCACGACCTCACTAATGCTCTTGTGGCTGAACAGAAGCAAGTCCCCGCAGCAATATTCCATCTAGTGGAAAGCCTTCCCAGAAGAGTGGAGGCTGTTATAGCAGCAAAGGGGGGAACAACTCCATATTAAAGCCCATGATTTTGGAATGAGATGTTCAACAAGCAGGTGTCCACAGACTGTTGGTCAGGTAGTGTGTCTTTAAAATAAGAAGATAATGTACCTTTGAATAGAATGAAAGAGGAGAGGAGAGGAGAGGAGAGGAGAGGAGAGGAGAGGAGAGGAGAGGAGAGGAGAGGAGAGGAGAGGAGAGGAGAGGAGAGGAGAGGAGAGGAGAGGAGAGGAGAGGAGAGGAGAGGAGAGTGGGACAATGTAGAAGCCTGTGAAGTTTTCTTCCTTTGCTGTTTTACTTGTAATTGAGCAGTATATACGTTCTGAATACTGATCCACTGTTTAAATGCGTTTACAGTTCAGTCAATTTAGTTCATTTTATTTGAAAAAATATAGGTCTTAGAGTTATGAGTTGTAAGTAATGAATATATTGCAGTTTATCTACCCCCAAAACATCATTATTTTGCTACAAACTACAAAGAGAAAACAAAACAAAAATGAATATATTAGGAAATACTGTAATTGACCGTTAGAATAGCACAAGGTTTCTGCTTGTTTTTGCAGTGTGTGCCAAAAACATTCTATAGATATGTATATATACCTATATACAGTGGGGAGAACAAGTATTTGATACACTGCCGATTTTGCAGGTTTTCCTACTTACAAAGCATGTAGAGGTCTGTAATTTTTATCATAGGTACACTCCAACTGTGAGAGACAGAATCTAAAACAAAAATCCAGAAAATCACATTGTATGATTTTTAAGTAATTAATTTGCATTTTATTGCATGAAATAAGTATTTGATCACCTACCAACCAGTAAGAATTCCGTCTCTCACAGACCTGTTAGTTTTTCTTTAAGAAGCCCTCTTGTTCTCCACTCATTACCTGTATTAACTGCACCTATTTGAACTCGTTACCTGTATAAAAGACACCTGTCCACACACTCAATCAAACAGACTCCAACCTCTCCACAATGGCCAAGACCAGAGAGCTGTGTAAGGACATCAGGGATAAAATTGTAGACCTGCACAAGGCTGGGATGGGCTACAGGACAATAGGCAAGCAGCTTGGTGAGAAGGCAACAACTGTTGGCGCAATTATTAGAAAATGGAAGAAGTTCAAGATGACGGTCAATCACCCTCGGTCTGGGGCTCCATGCAAGATCTCACCTCGTGGGGCATCAATGATCATGAGGAAGGTGAGGGATCAGCCCAGAACTACACGGCAGGACCTGGTCAATGACCCGAAGAGAGCTGGGACCACAGTCTCAAAGAAAACCATTACTAACACACTACGCCGTCATGGATTAAAATCCTGCAGCGCACACAAGGTCCCCCTGCTCAAGCCAGCGCATGTCCAGGCCCGTCTGAAGTTTGCCAATGACCATCTGGATGATCCAGAGGAGGAATGGGAGAAGGTCATGTGGTCTGATGAGACAAAAATAGAGCTTTTTGGTCTAAACTCCACTCGCCGTGTTTGGAGGAAGAAGAAGGATGAGTACAACACCAAGAACACCATCCCAACCGTGAAGCATGGAGGTGGAAACATCATTCTTTGGGGATGCTTTTCTGCAAAGGGGACAGGACGACTGCACCGTATTGAGGGGAGGATGGATGGGGCCATGTATCGCGAGATCTTGGCCAACAACCTCCTTCCCTCAGTGAGAGCATTGAAGATGGGTCGTGGCTGGGTCTTCCAGCATGACAACGACCGAAAACACACAGCCAGGGCAACTAAGGAGTGGCTCCGTAAGACGCATCTCAAGGTCCTGGAGTGGCCTAGCCAGTCTCCAGACCTGAACCCAATAGAAAATCTTTGGAGGGAGCTGAAAGTCCGTATTGCCCAGCGAAAGCCCCGAAACCTGAAGGATCTGGAGAAGGTCTGTTTGGAGGAGTGGGCCAAAATCCCTGCTGCAGTGTGGGCAAACCTGGTCAAGACCTACAGGAAACGTATGATCTCTGTAATTGCAAACAAAGGTTTCTGTACCAAATATTAAGTTCTGCTTTTCTGATGTATCAAATACTTATGTCATGCAATAAAATGCAAATTAATTACTTAAAAATCATACAATGTGATTTTCTGAATTTTTGTTTTAGATTCCGTCTCTCGCAGTTGCAGTGTACCTATGATAAAAATTACAGACCTCTACATGCTTTGTAAGTAGGAAAACCTGCAAAATCAGCAGTGTATCAAATACTTGTTCTCCCCACTGTATGTATATACAGTCATGGCCAAAATTGTTGGCACCCCTGAAATTTTTCCAGAAAATGAAGTATTTCTCACAGAAAAGTATTGAAATTACACATGTTTTGCTATGCACATGTTTATTTCCTTTGTGTGTATTGGAATAACACAAAAAAAAACAGGAAAAAAGCAAATTTGACATAATTTCACACAAAACTAAAAAAATGGGCCGGACAAAGTTATTGGCACCCTTTCAAAATTGTGGATAAATAAGTTTGTTCCAAGCATGTGATGCTCCTTTAAACTCACCTGGGGCAAGTAACAGGTGTGGGCAATCTAAAAATCACACCTGAAAGCAGATAAAAAGGAGAGAAGTTGACTCAGTCTTTGCATTGTGTTTCTGTGTGTGCCACACTAAGCATGGAGAACAGAAAGAGGAAAAGAGAACTGTCTGAGGACTTGAGAACCAAAATTGTGGAAAAATATCAACAATCTCAAGGTTACAAGTCCATCTCCAGAGATCTAGATGTTCCTTTGTCCACAGTGCGCAACATGATCAAGAAGTTTGCAACCCATGGCACTGTAGCTAATCTCCCTGGACGTGGACGGAAGAGAAAAATTGATGAAAGGTTGCAACGCAGGATAGTCCGGATGGTGGATAAGCAGCCCCAAACAAGTTCCAAAGAAATTCAAGCTGTCCTGCAGGCTCAGGGTGCATCAGTGTCAGCGCGAACTATACGTCGAAATTTGAATGAAATGAAACGCTATGGCAGGAGACCCAGGAGGACCCCACTGCTGACACAGAGACATAAAAAAGCAAGACTACAGTTTGCCAAAATGTACATGAGTAAGCCAAATTCCTTCTGGGAGAACGTCTTATGGACAGATGAGACCAAGATAGAGCTTTTTGGTAAAGCACATCGTTCTACTGTTTACCGAAAATGTAATGAAGCCTTCAAAGAAAAGAACACAGTACCTACAGTCAAATATGGTGGAGGTTCAAAGATGTTTTGGGGTTGTTTTGCTGCCTCTGGCACTGGGTGCCTTGACTGTGTGCAAGGCATCATGAAATCTGAGGATTACCAAAGGATTTTGGGTCGCAATGTAGGGCCCAGTGTCAGAAAGCTGGGTTTGCGTCCGAGATCATGGGTCTTCCAGCAGGACAATGACCCCAAACATACTTCAAAAAGCACCCAGAAATGGATGGCAACAAAGCGCTGGAGAGTTCTGAAGTGGCCAGCAATGAGTCCAGATCTTAAACCCATTGAACACCTGTGGAGAGATCTTAAAATTGCTGTTGGGAAAAGGCACCCATCCAATATGAGAGACCTGGAGCAGTTTGCAAAAGAAGAGTGGTCCAAAATTCCGGGTGAGAGGTGTAAGAAGCTTATTGATGGTTATAGGAAGCGACTGATTTCAGTTATTTTTTCCAAAGGGTGTGCAACTAAATATTAAGTTAAGGGTGCCAATCATTTTGTCCGGCCCATTTTTTGAGTTTTGTGTGAAATTATGTCAAATTTGCTTTTTTCCTGTTTTCTTTGTGTTATTCCAATACACACAAAGGAAATAAACATGTGCATAGCAGAACATGTGTAATTTCAATACTTTTCTGTGAGAAATACTTCATTTTCTGGAAAAATGTCAGGGGTGCCAACAATTTTGGCCATGACTGTATGTAGATGTGTGTGTGTGAGTGTTGGGTAAATTATAATGAAAACTCCTACAGAGAGTTAGGACCTCAGTACTTATTTACAGAACTCTCTTCTTCTTCTTCTCCTTCTCCTTCTTCTTCTTCTTCTTCTTCTTCTTCTTCTTCTTCTTCTTCTTCTTCTTCTTCTTCTTCTTCTTCTTCTTCTTCTTCTTCTTCTTCTTCTTCTTCTTCTTCTTCTTCTTCTTCTTCTTCTTCTTCTTCTTCTTCTTCTTCTTCCTCTATGAATGTGGTCATATCTGAAAATGACCTACATATTGTGGGTGGTCCTAATTACAGCACTGAGTGAGGGTGACAGTTGGACTCCCAGGGTGCCGCGGGGTATCTCCTGTATCCGTGGCGACCGCATGAGGGTGGCAACACACACACACACACACACACACACACACACACACACACACACACAAACACCGGTTGACAGACAGGCACATACACACCCCGACACCCAGAACATCTCAAATGAGCTTGACAAAATCCTACAAGACAGTCACACTGTATGGGGTGGATCTGTCACCTTCAGGGAGAGGGAAGGAGAGCCTTGGAGTGGGTGTGTGTGTGTGTGTGTGGGTGTGTGTGTGTGTGTGTGTGTGTGTGTGTGTGTGTGTGTGTGTGTGTGTGTGTGTGTGTGTGTGTGTGTGTGTGTGTGTGTGTGTGTGTGTGTGTGCCGTCCTACTCTCCTCCTTTACATTTGGAGGGGAATTAAAGATTTAAAAAATGTTTAGAAGGTGGTCTAGGCTTTGTACACTGTTTTAGAGAGAGGGTGATGCATCCCTCTCTCACACACACACACACACACACACACACACTGTGCCATACAGTAGCAGAAGAATGTCTGCGGTTTGAAATGTAACAGAAAGCTCTAGAAACCCGTCCTAGAATCGGATGATGACGACGACGTTGATGTTTCCATGGTTACCACAAGTAGAGGAGAGGAGAGATAGCCGAGCCCAAAGCCCTCCCAGATTTTACTGGCTGTGTGTTCTTATGCCTTGTTGTCAGGGGGGGGGTGGGGGGGGTGGTGGGGGGGGGGGGGGTCTGTCTGTCTGCCTGTATGTCTGTGCGTCTGTATGTGTGTGTGTCTGTGTGTGTCTGTGTGTGTGTGTGTGTCTGCATATGTGTGTGTGTGTCTGCGCTTGTATGTGTGTGTGTGTGTGTGTGTGTGTGTCTGTGTGTGTGTGTGTGTGTGTGTGTGTGTGTGTGTGTGTGTTTGTGTGTTTCCTCCCCTGACTGATGCCTTCATCTAGGGATGTTACGCATGGCATTTATTCTGACATGGTTTTAAACAGCTACTTTAAATGAGAGCTCACATCATCATGTTGATAGAGTAGAACCACACAGATTAATGGGTCCGGAAGAGAAAACAGCTTTTTAATGGCATACAAAACACTTTTGATGTGATAGATATTAAAAAGTGATATGTGATTGTACAGCGTGGTGATTTGAACACAAGCTGTTATGGCATTTAATGTCTTTAGAAATGTTCAAGGAAAGATGAAGACAAAGATCATGCATTTTTGATAATAATCAATATGGTAAACATAACCTTTATTTAAACAGGTCGGCTATAGAGAACTATTATTGTTTACCAGAGCTAGTATGTAGACAAAGTGCAACACATCTAAATGGAGGAGGGACTATACATATCTATACTAGACCACCTGACAGAATGGTTCAATACATATCTATACTAGACCACCTGACAGAATCGGACTATACATATCTATACTAGACCACCTGACAGAATGGTTCAATACATATCTATACTAGACCACCTGACAGAATGGGTCTATACATCTATACTAGACCACCTGACAGAATGGTTCAATACATATCTATACTAGACCACCTGACAGAATGGGTCTATACATATCTATACTAGACCACCTGACAGAATGGTTCAATACATATCTATGCTACGCCACCTGACAGAATGGGTCTATACATATCTATATTAGACCACCTGACAGAATGGTTCAATACATATCTATACTAAACCACCTGACAGAATGGGTAATACATATCTATACTAGACCAACTGACAGAATGGGTTATACATATCTATACGAAACCACCTGAAAGAATGGTTCAATACATATCTATACTAAACCACCTGACATAATGGGTAATACATATCTATACTAGACCAACTGACAGAATGGGTTATACATATCTATACTACACCACCTGACAGAATGGTTCAATACATATCTATACTACACCACCTGACAGAATGGGTTATACATATCTATACTAAACCACCTGACAGAATGGGTCTATACATATCTATACTACACCACCTGACAGAATGGGTCTATACATATCTATACTAAACCACCTGACAGAATGGTTATATTCATATCATTACGAATCCAACTGACAGAATGGGTCAATACATATCTATACAAGACCACCTGACAGAATGATTCAATACATATCTATACTAGACCACCTGACAGAATGGTTCAATACATATCTATACTAGACCACCTGACAGAATGGTTCAATACATATCTATACTAAACCACCTGACAGAATGGTTCAATACATATCTATACGAATCCACCTGACAGAATGGTTCAATACATATCTATATTACGCCACCTGACAGAATGGTTCAATACATATCTATACTAAACCACCTGACAGAATGGGTCTATACATATCTATACTAAACCACATGACAGAATGGTTCATGTCACGCCCTGGCTCTGGGGAGGCTTGTATGTTGAGCCAGGGTGTGAGTGTTCTTTGTTTTTCTAGTTCATGTATGTCTATGTTGGCCAGAGTGGTTCTCAATCAGAGGCAACGAGTGTCAGCTGTTGCTGGTTGTCTCTGATTGGGAACCATATTTAGACAGGCTGTGTTCCCACAGTGTTTGTGGGATCTTGTTCCAATTAGGTTTGTGTTTGAACCGAGGACGTCACGTTATCGTTTGTTGTTTTGTTCGTGTGATTACTCATATAATAAAAATATGTTCACCTTCCACGCTGCGCCTTGGTCCTCTGTATCGGATGATCGTGACAGTTCAATACATATCTATACTAAACCACCTGACAGAATGGTTCAATACATATCTATACTAGACCACCTGACAGAATGGTTCAATACATATCTATACTAGACCACCTGACAGAATGGTTCAATACATATCTATACTAGACCACCTGACAGAATGGGACTATACATATCTATTCTAGATCACCTGACATAATGGTTCAATACATATCTATACTAGACCACCTGACAGAATGGGTCTATACATCTATACTAGACCACCTGACAGAATGGTTCAATACATATCTATACTAGACCACCTGACAGAATGGGTCTATACATATCTATACTAGACCACCTGACAGAATGGTTCAATACATATCTATGCTACGCCACCTGACAGAATGGGTCTATACATATCTATATTAGACCACCTGACAGAATGGTTCAATACATATCTATACTAAACCACCTGACAGAATGGGTAATACATATCTATACTAGACCAACTGACAGAATGGGTTATACATATCTATACGAAACCACCTGAAATAATGGTTCAATACATATCTATACTAAACCACCTGACAGAATGGGTAATACATATCTATACTAGACCAACTGACAGAATGGGTTATACAGATCTATACTGCGCCACCTGACAGAATGGGTCTATACATATCTATACTACACCACCTGACAGAATGGTTCAATACATATCTATACTACACCACCTGACAGAATGGGTTATACATATCTATACTAAACCACCTGACAGAATGGGTCTATACATATCTATACTACGCCACCTGACAGAATGGGTCTATACATATCTATACTAAACCACCTAACAGAATGGTTATATTCATATCATTACGAATCCAACTGACAGAATGGGTCAATACATATCTATACAAGACCACCTGACAGAATGATTC
>NW_028163123.1:2500-11770 GCF_964263955.1 Coregonus lavaretus | reverse complement strand
TAAAGAGAAGGCAATAGCGTTTGTTTTTCCTTAACTCAAATTAAAGTATTAATTTCCTCCTATAAAAGTGAAAACTCAATTTGTTCTTTAATCAAAAAAGTACTGTTTAATAAGTCAGTAACAACTAAACCATCCCAGAAAAATAATTAAGTGTCTATGCTGGAAACAACAATGTATCCACCCCTTGATAACAGAGAGATAAATAGAAACTTAGCAATAAAAAAGGAACTGCAGGTTAACTGCAGAGAAACATTTCTGCTTTCATTATAATGAGCGGCGGCTTTTACAATTACTGTATACTGCCAATGAAAATAACACCCTGAGATATTAATATAATTACCCAAGGCCACATGCATACAGGACACTGTAGATCAGTATATACAGGACACTGTATCATCAGTATATACAGGACACTGTAGATCAGTATATACAGTACACTGTAGATCAGTATATACAGGACACTGTAGATCAGTATATACAGTACACTGTAGATCAGTATATACAGGACACTGTAGATCAGTATATACAGGACACTGTAGATCAGTATATACAGGACACTGTAGATCAGTATATACAGTACACTGTAGATCAGTATATACAGTACACTGTAGATCAGTATATACAGGACACTGTAGATCAGTATATACAGTACACTGTAGATCAGTATATACAGGACACTGTAGATCAGTATATACAGTACACTGTAGATCAGTATATACAGGACACTGTAGATCAGTATATACAGGACACTGTAGATCAGTATATACAGGACACTGTAGATCAGTATATACAGTACACTGTAGATCAGTATATACAGGACACTGTAGATCAGTATATACAGTACACTGTATCATCAGTATATACAGGACACTGTAGATCAGTATATACAGTACACTGTATCATCAGTATATACAGTACACCGTAGATCAGTATATACAGGACACTGTAGATCAGTATATACAGGACACTGTAGATCAGTATATACAGGACACTGTAGATCAGTATATACAGGACACTGTAGATCAGTATATACAGGACACTGTAGATCAGTATATACAGTACACTGTATCATCAGTATATACAGTACACCGTAGATCAGTATATACAGGACACTGTAGATCAGTATATACAGGACACTGTAGATCAGTATATACAGTACACTGTATCATCAGTATATACAGGACACTGTAGATCAGTATATACAGGACACTGTAGATCAGTATATACAGTACACTGTAGATCAGTATATACAGTACACTGTAGATCAGTATATACAGTACACTGTAGATCAGTATATACAGTACACTGTAGATCAGTATATACAGTACACTGTAGATCAGTATATACAGGACACTGTAGATCAGTATATACAGGACACTGTAGATCAGTATATACAGGACACTGTAGATCAGTATATACAGGACACTGTAGATCAGTATATACAGGACACTGTAGATCAGTATATACAGGACACTGTAGATCAGTATATACAGTACACTGTATCATCAGTATATACAGGACACTGTAGATCAGTATATACAGGACACTGTAGATCAGTATATACAGGACACTGTAGATCAGTATATACAGTACACTGTAGATCAGTATATACAGTACACTGTATCATCAGTATATACAGGACACTGTAGATCAGTATATACAGGACACTGTAGATCAGTATATACAGTACACTGTAGATCAGTATATACAGGACACTGTAGATCAGTATATACAGTACACTGTATCATCAGTATATACAGTACACCGTAGATCAGTATATACAGGACACTGTAGATCAGTATATACAGTACACCGTAGATCAGTATATACAGGACACTGTAGATCAGTATATACAGGACACTGTAGATCAGTATATACAGGACACTGTAGATCAGTATATACAGTACACTGTATCATCAGTATATACAGGACACTGTAGATCAGTATATACAGTACACTGTAGATCAGTATATACAGGACACTGTAGATCAGTATATACAGTACACTGTAGATCAGTATATACAGGACACTGTAGATGAGTATATACAGTACACAGTAGATCAGTATATACAGGACACTGTAGATCAGTATATACAGTACACTGTAGATCAGTATATACAGGACACTGTAGATCAGTATATACAGGACACTGTAGATCAGTATATACAGGACACTGTAGATCAGTATATACATTTACATTTACATTTTAGTCATTTAGCAGACGCTCTTATCCAGAGCGACTTACAGTTAGTGAATGCATACATTTATTTTATTTATTTTTTCCTACCCCCTGTGGGAATCGAACCCACAACCCTGGCGTTACAAACGCCATGCTCTATCAACTGAGCTACATCCCTGCCGGCCATTCCCTCCCCTACCCTGGACGACGCTGGGCCAATTGCGCGCCGCCCCATGGGTCTCCCGGTCGCGCCGGCTACGACAGAGCCTGGATATAGCCTGGATATACAGTACACTGTATCATCAGTATATACAGGACACTGTAGATCAGTATATACAGTACACTGTATCATCAGTATATACAGTACACCGTAGATCAGTATATACAGGACACTGTAGATCAGTATATACAGGACACTGTAGATCAGTATATACAGTACACTGTATCATCAGTATATACAGGACACTGTAGATCAGTATATACAGGACACTGTAGATCAGTATATACAGTACACTGTAGATCAGTATATACAGTACACTGTAGATCAGTATATACAGTACACTGTAGATCAGTATATACAGGACACTGTAGATCAGTATATACAGTACACTGTAGATCAGTATATACAGGACACTGTAGATCAGTATATACAGGACACTGTAGATCAGTATATACAGGACACTGTAGATCAGTATATACAGGACACTGTAGATCAGTATATACAGGACACTGTAGATCAGTATATACAGTACACTGTATCATCAGTATATACAGCACACTGTAGATCAGTATATACAGGACACTGTAGATCAGTATATACAGGACACTGTAGATCAGTATATACAGTACACTGTATCATCAGTATATACAGGACACTGTAGATCAGTATATACAGGACACTGTAGATCAGTATATACAGGACACTGTAGATCAGTATATACAGGACACTGTAGATCAGTATATACAGGACACTGTAGATCAGTATATACAGGACACTGTAGATCAGTATATACAGTACACTGTAGATCAGTATATACAGGACACTGTATCATCAGGTATTTGATTCTACCAGAGAAACTACAGAGACATGAGCTTCATAGATTGAGAGGGATTCTTTCCTTGGATATGTTCACTGGAGGTCTAAGCGCAATGATATTGGATTACATTTTCAAACTATTAGAGAATGTTTCATTCATTCATTCATTAATTAATTAATTCATTCATTCATTAATTCATTCATTCATTCATTCATTCATTCATTCATCCTTTAACCTGTGGCATATGTGCAGTATGTCTGTGCACTAAGTGGGTATGGGCCCAGCATTTACTCAGTAGCAATGTATCTATTGGTTCTGTACTGGGTATTACAAGTATTACAAATATATAGAGTCGCAAATCCTGCTCTGAGAATAAATCATTATTTTTGAACAATTGAAAAGGGCCTTGGCTCTCTAAGAATGACAACAATGTTTTTCTTGACTCAACTTCATTGTGTGTGTGTGTGTCTGTGTGTGGAGGGGTACGTTCGTGTGGAAGTGTTTTGGGTTTAACTATCCCTGTGGAAACCAGAAGTCCTCACAAGGATAGTAAAACCAGGACCAATCAGGCAAGTGGGAAACATTTTCAGGTCCCCACAAGGAAAAAGGCTATTTTAGGCTTAGGGGTTAGGTTTAGGGTTAGGGTTATTATTAGTGTTAGGGTTAGGGTTAGGAGTTTGGGTATAAGGTTAGGGTTAGGGTTAGGGTTAGGGTTAGGGTTAGGAGTTTGGGTATAAGGTTTAGGGTTAGGGTTAGGGTTAAGGATAGGTTTAGGGGTTAGGTAAAATAGGATTTTGAATGGAAATCAATTGCTTGGTCCCTACAAGGATAGTAAAACAAAATGTGTGTGTGTGTGTTGTGTGTGTGTTAGCCCATGCATGCGTGTGTGTGTGTGTGTGCATATATGTGTACATACATTTGTGTGTGTGTGTGTGTGTGTGTGTGTGCAGTGTATGTGCAGTGACCTGTTTGGGGCTGTGCAGCAGGTCCTGGGCGGTAGTGGTCAGTGCGATGGCCTGGTTGCTCCCTGACTGCATGGTCATGGTTAGAGAGGCCACCAGCTGGACCCCCAGGTCTGTAATGGTCACCTTGTCGTCCAGCACCGTCACGGTCTTCTCTGCCAGGATAGAGTCGGACAGAGGGGACAGCACCTAGCAACCACAACAACAAACAACCACACTGGTTATATTGTTTTACATGGAGAAAAATTGAGAATACAGCCTGGATAGCACTGTAAGAGGTTAGTGTCGCCACCTACACCACACGTTTGCCGGTGTCGCCGTGGGTTCGAATCCGGCCCACAAACTCTCTGTCTATCTTTACCAATATCTCTTCTCTGTCCAATAAAACACAAAATCCTTAAAATATATATTTGAAATAAAGAAAGAAGGAAAAATATACCACAAAATGTTTTTTTGTGTAGAATAAAATATGTGGAGAAACACTGTGTGTTTGGTTGGTTGGGTTCAAGGGGGTTCTCTTCAGGCTGCAGGGGGTTCTTTCTAGGCTGCAGGGGGTTCTCTCTAGGCTGCAGGGGGGTTCTCTCTAGGCTGCAGGGGGGTTCTCTCTAGGCTGCAGGGGGTTCTCTCTAGGCTGCAGGGGGTTCTCTCTAGGCTGCAGGGGGTTCTCTCTAGGCTGCAGGGGGTTCTCTCTAGGCTGCAGGGGGTTCTCTTCAGGCTGCAGGGGGTTCTCTCTAGGCTGCATGGGGGTTCTCTTCAGGCTGCAGGGGGTTCTCTCTAGGCTGCAGGGGGTTCTCTTCAGGCTGCAGGGGGTTCTCTTCAGGCTGCAGGGGGTTCTCTCTAGGCTGCAGGGGGTTCTCTTCAGGCTGCAGGGGATTCTCTTCAGGCTGCAGGGGGTTCTCTTCAGGCTGCAGGGGGTTCTCTCTAGGCTGCAGGGGGTTCTCTTCAGGCTGCAGGGGGTTCTCTTCAGGCTGCAGGGGGTTCTCTTCAGGTTGCAGGGGGTTCTCTTCAGGCTGCAGGGGGTTCTCTTCAGGCTGCAGGGGGTTCTCTTCAGGCTGCAGGGGGTTCTCTAGGCTGCAGGGGGTGCTCTTCAGGCTGCAGGGGGTTCTCTAGGCTGCAGGGGGTTCTCTTCAGGCTGCAGGGGGTTCTCTTCAGGCTGCAGGGGGTTCTCTTCAGGCTGCAGGGGGTTCAGGCTGCAGGGGATTCTCTTCAGGCTGCAGGGGGTTCTCTTCAGGCTGCAGGGGGTTCAGGCTGCAGGGGATTCTTTTCAGGCTGCAGGGGGTTCTCTTCAGGCTGCATGGGGTTCTCTTCAGGCTGCATGGGGTTCAGGCTGCAGGGGATTCTCTTCAGGCTGCAGGGGGTTCTCTTCAGGCTTCAGGGGGTTCTCTTTAGAATGCAGGGGGTTCTCTTCAGGCTGCAGGGAATTCTCTTCAGGCTGCAGGGGGTTCTCTTCAGGCTTCAGGGGGTTCTCTTTAGGCTGCAGGGGGTTCTCTTCAGGCTGCAGGGGGTTCAGGCTGCAGGGGATTCCCTTCAGGCTGCAGGGGGCTCTCTTCAGGCTTCAGGGGGTTCTCTTTAGGCTGCAGGGGGTTCTCTTCAGGTTGCAGGGGGTTCTCTTCAGGCTGCAGGGGGTTCTCTTCAGGCTGCAGGGGGTTCTCTTCAGGCTGCAGGGGGTTCTCTTTAGGCTGCAGGGTCAGTCATCAAGTACAGTACACACAACAACGCAGTAATAAAAAATGCCTCTTGTCTACCTTCAGCTTGGAGCCTTTCACAAACCACCACCAGTCGTATTCCCTAAATACCCATTGGGCTCTGGTCAAAAGTAGTGCACTATATAGGGAATAGGGTGATATTTGGGACGTAGTCACTGTAACTGAAACACTTTCGATCCTTAATCCACCATCACTATTTACAGTCCTCTCATAATCCACTGCTGCTGTCACTTCAGTACACATGTAATATACCATATTAAATGTTTCAGCAGCCACTTCACCCCCACTCCCTGTCTGTCTCACACTCTGTGTCCCTGCGCCAGCCGTATACTTAAACATGTCAACCTCAATCAAGACAATTTAGCCTAAAGAATAGACAGGGACCAGCGAGATTAGGAACAGCGTTTAAACGAAATCTCTGTGCGCCTGAAGACAGCTGAACAAACATGTCAGAGTCAAGCTCAATCCCCTCACCGCCGTAGCAGCCCGCCACTTGTTGATTGACACCGCTGGGACTTCTTTCTCCGTGTGAGCGAGACAGAGAGATAGAGGGGGGGGGGGGGGGGGGGGGGGTGAAGGTAGTGGGAGAGGGAGAGGGAGAAGGAGAAATTGAAACGTCAAAAAATATAAAGAGTCCTGACGGCTTATAGCCAGCAACAAGGGACAACTCAGTTTCAATTATATTGGTGTTAGAGAGCCATCTATGGCATTTCCGTGCTGTATGGATGTTTGAGGCTCCAGTCCCTGGCTGGATGGATGTGACACACACCCAGATGTTCCCAGAAACCGTTAGACTCCCCCTAGCTACCTCCTTAAACACACTTCTCACTGGGCACAGACATCAATTCAACGTCTATTCCACATTGGAAACAACGTTGATTCAACCAGTGTGATTTCGACCAATGTTGCCTGCGCATACTTGTTCATCTCTGAGCTGCAAAATCATTTCTGAAGACTGAAGTGAGCATGCGCTCACACACACACATACACACACACACACACACAAACAAACAAAACACACAGACAAAATAATCCCATTTAGGAACAGCAGGTATGCTAACACATAAAAGTAGTTTGGAGTGTTGTTGGCATCTCTCGCTGAGAGAATCTAATTAAGACGATGGATGAGAAGTGTGACGACATCTTTTCATGGACCAATGGCAAAAGGGCTTCTCGTGTGACAGCTCAACGACTGGAAATTGTTGTCGCCATTTATTTATTCTTGGCTGGTCATATTGTCTTATTGAAATGCGGTAATGACGCCACAAAAAAATTAATCAGTGTGCTCAGTATTATACCATTACCACTGAGATTACAGCCCAAATCTGACAGCTAATTGAGTTCATAATGATGTTGTGAGAGCTTATGGCTGACGCGCTGCAAGGGAATGAATCAACACGGCTATGTTTGTGGGAAAAAAGCCCTTCAATCTGATTTGCGATGGGGGAATCATGCCATTACTCCACAAAAAAAAACTCCTGTGCAAATGTAAACAGACAGCTGATGTTTTGGAAAGGAACTGATATACAGGTAACTGCCAAAATAAAGGAAACACCAACATAGTGTCTTAATAGGGCGTTGGGCCACCACGAGCCAGAACAGCTTCAATGCGTCTGGAACTCTATTGGAGGGATGCAACGCCATTCTTCCACGAGAAATACCATAATTTGGTGTTTTGTTGATGTTGGTGGAAAATGCTGTCTCAGGCGCCGCTCCATAATTTCCCATAAATGTTCAATTGGGGTGAAATGTGGTGACTGAGACAGCCATGGTTGGTGACTGAGACAGCCATGGTTGGTGACTGAGACAGCCATAGTTGGTGACTGAGACAGCCATGGTTGGTGACTGAGACAGCCATGGTTGGTGACTGAGACAGTTACCAGCAGATCTCATTCACTGGTTAAGTCTACAAAGTGTCGCTCTCAGATCTTGTTTGGACGGGATGGTCTCTGTGTAACAGAAGTAGTTTTGGGAACCACACTGATGGTGATCCTCAGGCTAAGTGTGTATCTGGATTGTGGTGGGGCCCAGGCTTTAGCTCAGTGGGCTAAGTGTGTACCTGGATTGTGGTGATGCCCAGGCTTTAGCTCAGTGGGCTAAGTGTGTACCTGGATTGTGGTGAGGCCCAGGCTTTAGCTCAGTGGGCTAAGTGTGTATCTGGATTGTGGTGAGGCCCAGGCTTTAGCTCAGTGGGCTAAGTGTGTACCTGGATTGTGGTGATGCCCAGGCTTTAGCTCAGTGGGCTAAGTGTGTACCTGGATTGTGGTGAGGCCCAGGCTTTAGCTCAGTGGGCTAAGTGTGTACCTGGATTGTGGTGAGGCCCAGGCTTTAGCTCAGTGGGCTAAGTGTGTACCTGGATTGTGGTGATGCCCAGGTCCCTGCCCATCAGGACACGTCCCTCCAGCAGCCGGGCAATGCGTGGGTCTTCCACCTTCAGGTAGTCCAGAACCATGTCTGTGATGTCTGCCTGCCAGTCCACCCCCAGCATGTAGACTAGCTCCCCGCCAGGGGTTGCTGGCTCCGCCACAAAATGGGTGAGCACCCTCACCAGAGCGTACTGGTACTGCAGCGTGCAGCCTTTGCCCTTCCTCTCGTCATCCTCGTCATCCTCACTGTCGCGGGTGGGCCTACGGAGGGGGAGGAGGGACATACAGATGTGGGTTTTTTGGACAGGTCAGGTCATGAACCAACTGCCCCTGCAGCACATGCTTTTCCTGCTAATGCCAGTAGGTTGGCAAAACATTCATACACTGGATTAGTTTACTAAATACTGTACGGTAAGATAGTGTTCAAAAAGCACAGTAAGGGTTTGATGTTGTCTAGAATCTTCACTCCACAGCATCTGGAGTTTCTGCCATTTTTCAGCTTTGGGTAATTGGAATGAAGCTGGAAAACCACTTACAAAAACCTATGTGAGCACACATAGCTCTTAACAACCCCCCCACCCTCCTTGTGTCTAAAACACTGGTGAGATTACAGGAATCCTGCCCCATTTCCCAGAGGGCTAGGCGCCTCGGTGCGGTGACTGGTGGGGGGGCCGTCTTTAAAGGTAGGGAAACAAAAAATTGGCCAAATTGAAAAATGGGCCCTGCAGAGAGAGTGAAGGTCGTTGGCTGGGCAGGCAGGCAGCACCCTCCTCCCCTCACACCTCGGCCTCCAAAATGGAGCCACCGACAGAGCCACATGAAACCTAGTGAAATGGAACCTGTACTAACGGGGAAAGAAGGCGCAAAAATGCTTCAATGTGCCATGGCTTGACAGATGTAATAAGTAAATCTCTGACTGTCTGTTGTTGGTCCATGCATTTCAGAAGCTGTGAGAATATGACTGAATAATAGTAGACCTTAATAACAGCTGTATCAGTCAAAACCTTGACCTGGCAGGAA
>NW_028163124.1:52500-62500 GCF_964263955.1 Coregonus lavaretus | reverse complement strand
TACATAAACAGACACGCTAGTCTATTAGCCACGTTATGAATGACTTATGATCATTGCTCTTGCTAGTTTGATTGCATTAACATTCCCAGCCTTAGTTACATTCGTCCGTTTTTGTCCAAAATATTGAGTCATTTGAAACTGAAACAGTGCATCCTGAATGGGGGGCAGCAAACAATGTCCCAGGCCAGCTGTGATTTACAACCTGAGAGCAATATTTTTTAGGACTACCAAGAAATGTATTGGTGAATTATATGAATCATGCACTGAACTGCATCCATCTATTCTGCCAACAATGCCTTCGTGTACGTCTTGGAACGTTGAGTCAAATACAACCTGTTTTTAAAACCTCTTATAAAGTTTTGTTTTGTAGCATAAACCGGGGAAATTGATATTTTTGACTGATATTATGATTGTCTGTTTGTTTCATATCTACAAAGTAGTTAAAACGCTGTCAGTTCCACTTTAAACTTTAGGTTACTTTGTGTACTAAAACATGAAATGTTATTTTATAATGAGAAGTAATAATTGTACATTTCGATTGGGAAATACTTAATGGTTGTGTTTTTGTATTCTTATGATTGTATCTAATTTTGCCAAAAAGTTCCCAAATGGCCCATCCAGCGAAGGAAAGGCACCCTGTGTGGAAAAATCCAAAATGTTCCTATACATTTTTCAGATTTTCACTCTCAAAATCACACTTTTTATTGTTGTTGAAAAAATAAAAAATAATTGATGGTCGAAGCCTACAACAACGCTTCGACCACATCAATCTGATTGGGTGGGCCTGTCGTGGCTTCCCAGTGGGTGGGACTGTGTCCATCCATGTCTCCGGCCCCGATGCAAAAAAGCACATGATGACAATTGCGCAATCACAAATAGCCTACGAACCAACACTTCGGACTAAACTTTTTTTTATTTTTTTACCTGGTTTGCATACCCATTGTTGCCTTAGTTAGCATTTACTGGTAGATATCATAAGTTGAAACGTCTTTCCTACCCTACCGGCTACCGATGTCATTCTTCTGTGAGCTGCACAGTCTTGCTGCCCGTTGAAACTAGTCGTGTGTGATGCGCATGTGAATATATTTCATGTTGCTTTTGCGATTGTGTAGGCTACTTTGTGCGTGATTTCTCTATTGTACTACATCATTGATAAGTCGTATACCTCCACTACACTACTTTGATACGCATCAGTTGGGATTTGATATAAAGGCTGTTAAGATATTAATGTTTCAAGAAAGGAGTGTATATATTTGGCCTGGCGAAGCGGTTTTATGCGCTGACAGAACGGAAGCTGATAATTATGAGTTTTTTTTACCCCGCTGGTCTCGGGAACACCGAGACAAGACCAGTGGCGACCCATCATACAGGGCAAGTGGGGCAGAGACGATCTACTGGCAAAATCCTTTTCATTCCTTGTCATATGAAGAGACATTATGAAGACAAATTATAGATAAAACGTATAGGTGGACATTGGACATATACATTACACAACAAGTTGGAAATCGCAAATTCAACAATGAGTAGTTTGGAAGGAATCGGTGGCTAACTGCAAGCATTGCAAAGCAATCACTAGCCTGCTATTCAGTGGAGTGGGTTTGTGATCCAAGTCTGGGTTTAAGGGTCTCTTTTCCAAGCTTAAAAGGATAAACATTCCACATTGGCCATGCTGTCAATCCAGCACGACTTCTGCCGCATTCAAAGCAACTGGAAACTCGGAATCGGGAAATCTCAGACTTCAGTGAGTTCAAGACAACTGGGAACGAGCTCAGACTGGGGAAAATACGTTTTGAATGGTCATCCAACTCGGAATTCGAAGTCAGGAACTCAGGCCTCTTTCTAGAGGGTTAGGGTTAGTAGTAGGGTTAGGGTTAGTAGTAGGGTTAGGGTTAGGGTTAGGGTTAGGGTTAGTAGTTGGGTTAGGGTTAGTAGTAGGGTTAGGGTTAGTAGTAGGGTTAGGGTTAGTAGTAGGGTTAGGGTTAGTAGTAGGGTTAGGGTTAGTAGTAGAGTTAGGGTTAGTAGTAGGGTTAGGGTTAGTAGTTGGGTTAGGGTTAGTAGTAGGGTTAGGGTGAGTAGTAGGGTTAGGGTTAGTAGTGGGGTTAGGGTTAGTAGTAGGGTTAGGATTAGTAGTAGGGTTAGGGTTAGTAGTTGGGTTAGGGTTAGTAGTAGGGTTAGGGTTAGTAGTAGGGTTAGGGTTAGTAGTAGGGTTAGGGTTAGTAGTAGGGTTAGGGTTAGGGTTAGTAGTAGGGTTAGGGTTAGTAGTAGGGTTAGGGTTAGTAGTAGGGTTAGGGTTAGTAGTAGGGTTAGGATTAGTAGTAGGGTTAGGGTTAGTAGTAGGGTTAGGGTTAGTAGTAGGGTTAGGATTAGTAGTAGGGTTAGGGTTAGTAGTAGGGTTAGGATTAGTAGTAGGGTTAGGGTTAGTAGTAGGGTTAGGGTTAGTAGTAGGGTTAGGGTTAGTAGTAGGGTTAGGGTTAGTAGTAGGGTTAGGGTTAGGGTTAGTAGTAGGGTTAGGGTTAGTAGTAGGGTTAGGGTTAGTAGTAGGGTTAGGGTTAGTAGTAGGGTTAGGGTTAGTAGTAGGGTTAGGGTTAGTAGTAGGGTTAGGGTTAGTAGTAGGGTTAGGGTTAGTAGTAGGGTTAGGGTTAGTAGTAGGGTTAGGGTTAGTAGTGGGGTTAGGGTTAGTAGTTGGGTTAGGGTTAGTAGTAGGGTTAGGGTTAGTAGTAGGGTTAGGGTTAGTAGTAGGGTTAGGGTTAGTAGTGGGGTTAGGGTTAGTAGTAGGGTTAGGATTAGTAGTAGGGTTAGGGTTAGTAGTTGGGTTAGGGTTAGTAGTAGTGTTAGGGTTAGTAGTTGGGTTAGGGTTAGTAGTTGGGTTAGGGTTAGGGTTAGTAGTGGGGTTAGGGTTAGTAGTTGGGTTAGGGTTAGTGGTAGGGTTAGGGTTAGTAGTAGGGTTAGGGTTAGTAGTGGGGTTAGGGTTAGTAGTTGGGTTAGGGTTAGTAGTGGGGTTAGGGTTAGTAGTAGGGTTAGGGTTAGTAGTTGGGTTAGGGTTAGGGCTAGTAGTAGGGTTAGGGTTAGTAGTAGGGTTATGGTTAGTAGTAGGGTTAGGGTTAGTAGTGGGGTTAGGGTTAGTAGTTGGGTTAGGGTTAGTAGTGGGGTTAGGGTTAGTAGTGGGGTTAGGGTTAGTGGTAGGGTTAGGGTTAGTGGTAGGGTTAGGGTTAGTAGTGGGGTTAGGGTTAGTAGTTGGCTTATGGTTAGTAGTGGGGTTAGGGTTAGAAGTGGGGTTAGTGTTAGTAGTAGGGTTAGGGTTAGTAGTGGGGTTAGGGTTAGTAGTTGGGTTAAGGTTAGGGTTAGTAGTAGGGTTAGGGTTAGTAGTAGGGTTAGGGTTAGTAGTAAGGTTAGGGTTAGTAGTTGGGTAAGGGTTAGTAGTTGGGTTAGGGTTAGTAGTAGGGTTAGGGTTAGTAGTAGGGTTAGGGTTAGTAGTAGGGTTAGGGTTAGTAGTTGGGTTAAGGTTAGTAGTAGGGTTAGGTTTAGTAGTGGGGTTAGGGTTAGTAGTAGGGTTAGGGTTAGTAGTGGGGTTAGGGTTAGTAGTAGGGTTAAGGTTAGTAGTAGGGTTAGGGTTAGTAGTAGGGTTAGGGTTAGTAGTAGGGTTAGGGTTAGTAGTAGGGTTAGGGTTAGTAGTTGGGTTAGGGTTAGTAGTAGGGTTAGGGTTAGTATTAGGGTTAGGGTTAGTAGTTGGGTTAGGGTTAGTAGTAGGGTTAGGGTTAGTAGTAGGGTTAGGGTTAGTAGTAGGGTTAGGGTTAGTAGTAGGGTTAGGGTTAGTAGTTGGGTTAGGGTTAGTAGTAGGGTTAGGGTTAGGGTTAGTAGTAGGGTTAGGGTTAGTAGTAGGGTTAGGGTTAGGGTTAGTAGTAGGGTTAGGGTTAGTAGTAGGGTTAGGGTTAGTAGTAGGGTTAGGGTTAGTAGTAGGGTTAGGGTTAGTAGTAGGGTTAAAGTTAGTAGTAGGGTTAGGGTTAGTAGTAGGGTTAGGGTTAGTAGTAGGGTTAGGATTAGTAGTAGGGTTAGGGTTAGTAGTTGGGTTAGGGTTAGTAGTAGGGTTAGGGTTAGTAGTAGGGTTAGGGTTAGTATTAGGGTTAGGGTTAGTAGTGGGGTTAGGGTTAGTAGTAGGGTTAGGATTAGTAGTAGGGTTAGGGTTAGTAGTTGGGTTAGGGTTAGTAGTAGGGTTAGGGTTAGTAGTAGGGTTAGGGTTAGTAGTAGGGTTAGGGTTAGTAGTAGGGTTAGGGTTAGGGTTAGTAGTAGGGTTAGGGTTAGTAGTAGGGTTAGGGTTAGTAGTAGGGTTAGGGTTAGTAGTAGGGTTAGGATTAGTAGTAGGGTTAGGGTTAGTAGTAGGGTTAGGGTTAGTAGTAGGGTTAGGATTAGTAGTAGTGTTAGGGTTAGTAGTAGGGTTAGGATTAGTAGTAGGGTTAGGGTTAGTAGTAGGGTTAGGGTTAGTAGTAGGGTTAGGGTTAGTAGTAGGGTTAGGGTTAGTAGTAGGGTTAGGGTTAGGGTTAGTAGTAGGGTTAGGGTTAGTAGTAGGGTTAGGGTTAGTAGTAGGGTTAGGGTTAGTAGTAGGGTTAGGGTTAGTAGTAGGGTTAGGGTTAGTAGTAGGGTTAGGGTTAGTAGTAGGGTTAGGGTTAGTAGTAGGGTTAGGGTTAGTAGTAGGGTTAGGGTTAGTAGTAGGGTTAGGGTTAGTAGTAGGGTTTGGGTTAGTAGTAGGGTTAGGGTTAGTAGTAGGGTTAGGGTTAGTAGTGGGGTTAGGGTTAGTAGTAGGGTTAGGGTTAGTAGTAGGGTTAGGGTTAGTAGTAGGGTTAGGGTTAGTAGTAGGGTTAGGGTTAGTAGTGGGGTTAGGGTTAGTAGTTGGGTTAGGGTTAGTAGTAGGGTTAGGGTTAGTAGTAGGGTTAGGGTTAGTAGTAGGGTTAGGGTTAGTAGTGGGGTTAGGGTTAGTAGTAGGGTTAGGATTAGTAGTAGGGTTAGGGTTAGTAGTTGGGTTAGGGTTAGTAGTAGGGTTAGGGTTAGTAGTTGGGTTAGGGTTAGTAGTTGGGTTAGGGTTAGGGTTAGTAGTGGGGTTAGGGTTAGTAGTTGGGTTAGGGTTAGTGGTAGGGTTAGGGTTAGTAGTAGGGTTAGGGTTAGTAGTGGGGTTAGGGTTAGTAGTTGGGTTAGGGTTAGTAGTGGGGTTAGGGTTAGTAGTTGGGTTAGGGTTAGGGTTAGTAGTAGGGTTAGGGTTAGTAGTAGGGTTATGGTTAGTAGTAGGGTTAGGGTTAGTAGTGGGGTTAGGGTTAGTAGTTGGGTTAGGGTTAGTAGTGGGGTTAGGGTTAGTAGTGGGGTTAGGGTTAGTGGTAGGGTTAGGGTTAGTAGTGGGGTTAGGGTTAGTAGTTGGCTTATGGTTAGTAGTGGGGTTAGGGTTAGAAGTGGGGTTAGTGTTAGTAGTAGGGTTAGGGTTAGTAGTGGGGTTAGGGTTAGTAGTTGGGTTAAGGTTAGGGTTAGTAGTAGGGTTAGGGTTAGTAGTAGGGTTAGGGTTAGTAGTAAGGTTAGGGTTAGTAGTTGGGTAAGGGTTAGTAGTTGGGTTAGGGTTAGTAGTAGGGTTAGGGTTAGTAGTAGGGTTAGGGTTAGTAGTAGGGTTAGGGTTAGTAGTTGGGTTAAGGTTAGTAGTAGGGTTAGGTTTAGTAGTGGGGTTAGGGTTAGTAGTAGGGTTAGGGTTAGTAGTGGGGTTAGGGTTAGTAGTAGGGTTAGGGTTAGTAGTAGGGTTAGGGTTAGTAGTAGGGTTAGGGTTAGTAGTAGGGTTAGGGTTAGTAGTAGGGTTAGGGTTAGTAATTGGGTTAGGGTTAGTAGTAGGGTTAGGGTTAGTATTAGGGTTAGGGTTAGTAGTTGGGTTAGGGTTAGTAGTAGGGTTAGGGTTAGTAGTAGGGTTAGGGTTAGTAGTAGGGTTAGGGTTAGTAGTAGGGTTAGGGTTAGTAGTTGGGTTAGGGTTAGTAGTTGGGTTAGGGTTAGTAGTAGGGTTAGGGTTAGGGTTAGTAGTAGGGTTAGGGTTAGGGTTAGTAGTAGGGTTAGGGTTAGTAGTGGGGTTAGGGTTAGTAGTAGGGTTAGGGTTAGTAGTAGGGTTAGGGTTAGTAGTAGGGTTAGCGTTAGTAGTTTGGTTAGGGTTAGTAGTGGGGTTAGGGTTAGTAGTAGGGTTAGGGTTAGGGTTAGTAGTAGGGTTAGGGTTAGTAGTAGGGTTAGGGTTAGGGTTAGTAGTAGGGTTAGTAGTGGGGTTAGGGTTAGTAGTAGGGTTAGAGTTAGTAGTAGGGTTAGGGTTAGTAGTAGGGTTAGGGTTAGTAGTAGGGTTAGGGTTAGTAGTTGGGTTAGGGTTAGTAGTAGGGTTAGGGTTAATAGTAGGGTTAGGGTTAGGGTTAGTAGTAGGGTTAGGGTTAGTAGTAGGGTTAGGGTTAGTAGTAGGGCTAGGGTTAGTAGTGGGGTTAGGGTTAGTAGTAGGGTTAGGGTTAGTAGTAGGGTTAGGGTTAGTAGTAGGGTTAGGGTTAGTAGTAGTGTTAGGGTTAGGGTTAGTAGTAGGGTTTGGGTTAGTAGTAGGGTAAGGGTTAGTAGTAGGGTTAGGGTTAGTAGTGGGGTTAGGGTTAGTAGTAGGGTTAGGGTTAGTAGTAGGTTTTGGGTTAGTAGTAGGGTTAGGGTTAGTAGTAGGGTTAGGGTTAGTAGTGGGGTTAGGGTTAGTAGTAGGTTTAGGGTTAGGGTTAGTAGTAGGGTTAGGGTTAGGGTTAGTAGTAGGGTTAGGGTTAGTAGTGGGGTTACGGTTAGTAGTAGGGTTAGGGTTAGTAGTAGGGTTAGGGTTAGTAGTAGGGTTAGGGTTAGTAGTTGGCTTAGGGTTAGGGTTAGTAGTAGTGTTAGGGTTAGTAGTAGGGTTAGGGTTAGTAGTGGGGTTAGGGTTAGTAGTAGGGTTAGGGTTAGTAGTAGGGTTAGGGTTAGTAGTGGGGTTAGGGTTAGTAGTTGGGTTAGGGTTAGGGTTAGTAGTAGGTTTAGGGTTAGTAGTAGGGTTAGGGTTAGTAGTTGGGTTAGGGTTAGTAGTAGGGTTAGGGTTAGTGTTAGTAGTAGGGTTAGGGTTAGTAGTAGGGTTAGGGTTAGGGTTAGTAGTTGGGTTAGGGTTAGTAGTAGGGTTAGGGTTAGGGTTAGTAGTGGGGTTAGGGTTAGTAGTAGGGTTAGGGTTAGTAGTTGGGTTAGGGTTAGTAGTTGGGTTAGGGTTAGTAGTAGGGTTAGGGTTAGTAGTGGGGTTAGGGTTAGTAGTTGGGTTAGGGTTAGTAGTTGGGTTAGGGTTAGGGTTAGTAGTAGGGTTAGGGTTAGTAGTAGGGTTAGGGTTAGTAGTTGGGTTAGGGTTAGTAGTAGGGTTAGGGTTAGGGTTAGTAGTAGGGTTAGGGTTAGTAGTAGGGTTAGGGTTAGTAGTTGGGTTAGGGTTAGGGTTAGGGTTAGAAGTGGGGTTAGGGTTAGTAGTAGGGTTAGGGTTAGGATTAGTAGTTGGGTTAGGGTTAGTAATAGGGTTAGGGTTAGGGTTAGTAGTGGGGTTAGGTCTAGTAGTAGGGTTAGGGTTAGTAGTTGGGTTAGGGTTAGTAGTTGGGTTAGGGTTAGTAGTAGGGTTAGGGTTAGTAGTGGGGTTAGGGTTAGTAGTAGGGTTAGGGTTAGTAGTGGGGTTAGGGTTAGTAGTTGGGTTAGGGTTAGTAGTAGGGTTAGGGTTAGTAGTGGGGTTAGGGTTAGTAGTGGGGTTAGGGTTAGTAGTTGGGTTAGGGTTAGGGTTAGTAGTAGGGTTAGGGTTAGTAGTAGGGTTAGGGTTAGTAGTAGGGTTAGGGTTAGTAGTTGCGTTAGGGTTAGTAGTTGGGTTAGGGTTAGTAGTAGGGTTAGGGTTAGTAGTAGGGTTAGGGTTAGTAGTTGGGTTAGGGTTAGTAGTAGGGTTAGGGTTAGTAGTTGGGTTAGGGTTAGTAGTTGGGTTAGGGTTAGTAGTAGGGTTAGGGTTAGTAGTGGGGTTAGGGTTAGTAGTAGGGTTAGGGTTAGTAGTGGGGTTAGGGTTAGTAGTAGGGTTAGGGTTAGTAGTAGGGTTAGGGTTAGTAGTTGGGTTAGGATTAGTAGTAGGGTTAGGGTTAGTAGTAGGGTTAGGTTAGTAGTGGGGTTAGGGTTAGTAGTAGGGTTAGGGTTAGGGTTAGTAGTAGGGTTAGGGTTAGTAGTTGGGTTAGGGTTAGGGTTAATAGTAGGGTTAGGGTTAGTAGTTGGGTTAGGATTAGTAGTAGGGTTAGGGTTAGTAGTAGGGTTAGGGTTAGTAGTGGGGTTAGGGTTAGTAGTAGGGTTAGGGTTAGTAGTAGGATTAGGGTTAGGGTTAGTAGTAGGGTTAGGGTTAGTAGTAGGCTACTAATGATCATTAACATACATTATTATGGTCAGTAATGAAAGGGTTAGTAAATGCCTGCATGGCTCGATATCTCTGCAGGTCCAAACCCAACGTGTTTCTGATATAACCGTTGTGAGTCCCAAATGACACCCCTCTACCCTTGTACAGGGCCATCGTAAAGTATTCACACCTCTTGACTTTCTCCACATGTTGTTGTGTTACAGCCTGAATTTTAAATGGATTAAATTGAGATTCTTTATTTTTTTTGTCACTGGTCTACACAACAACACCCCATAATGTCAAAGTGGAATTGTTTTTTTCGAAATTCTAGCAAATTCATTAAAAATGAAAAGCTGAAATGTCTTGAGTAAATAAGTATTCAACCAATTTGCAATAGCACGTCTAAATAAAGTTGAGGAGTAAAAATGTGCTTAACAAGTCACATAATAAGTTGCATGGACTCACTCTGTGCGCAATAATAGTGTTTACAGTTTTTCTCAATTGTTTACACACAAATACTGGTACTTGAGACACAATGACCACAACATGTAACTCATGCACCAACCCCCTGAACCAATTCTGCTAATCTACAAGCACAATTCCTGCTTTACACTCAAATTGCAGTTCTACAACACACTTTTTTTTCAAAACACTACACACAAATCTTTGCATTTGGCACAATTTTCATGCAGAAAATCTATTGTTTTCACAATGAACACACTGCCATTCAAATATGCACACTGACTCATCACATGGGCAAACACCCGTCACATAAAATATATAGCATTAAAGGGCAACAGGTGAGCTCTTCTGTTTTGGAGCAATGGATGCCAACATTGGAAACAGAGGCAGAGCCAGAGGAGTGAGAGTAAGAGGAGGAGGACGGGGAGGACAAGGACGAGGACGAGGAAGGCCAAGGACCGTAATCTCTGATGAGATCATCAGAGATGTGGTCAACCATGGTCTAACAATGAGGGAGGCTGGGAAAAGAGTACAGCCAAATTTGAGCAGGTACACTGTAGCATCCATCATCCGGACATTCCGAAATGAGAATAGGTAAGAAATCTACTCTCACTAGAAAATTGCAGTACTGCATATCAATACAGTACTCAATGAGTACAGTAGTACAGTATTGCCTGTGGACTGTTCTGTAGGACTGTAAAAATAAAGTATGTTTCAAGTATTTGGGAAATGTATTTCTACTTTGTATTTAAAGCATTTTACTATTTGTTTGGCAGAACTGAAAGATTACCAACACAAGGTGGTCAGGAACGTGTTCTGTCTCCTGAACAGGAAACTGAAATCATGAACATTGTCCTAGAAAATAACGCCATAACATTACGGCGAATACAAAGAAAAATAATAGAAAACAATGAGATATTTCAAAATATTGATAGGGTGAGCTTATCAACACTGGACCGTGTCTTGCGCAGAAATAATCTCAGGATGAAGCAGGTCTACAGGGTGCCATTTGAACGCAATTCAGAAAGAGTCAAAGAATTGCGACATAACTATATGCAAGTGAGTCCTATACAATCCCACAATTGATGCATACTCTCAACACTGTATAAATTATACATATTTCAGTATTGTAATCATAATGATTGTGCTTCA
>NW_028163124.1:15000-37500 GCF_964263955.1 Coregonus lavaretus | reverse complement strand
CTCGAAACCTTAATGACTTGGAGAAGATCTGCAAAGAGGAGTGGGACAAAATCCCTCCTGAGATGTGTGCAAACCTGGTGGCCAACTACAAGAAATGTCTGACCTCTGTGATTGCCAACAAGGGTTTTTCCACCAAGTACTAAGTCATGTTTTGCAGAGGGGTCAAATACTTATTTCCCTCATTAAAATGCAAATCAATTTATAACATTTTTGACATGCGTTTTTCTGGATTTTGTTGTTGTTATTCTGTCTCTCACTGTTCAAATAAACCTACCATTAAAATTATAGACTGATCATGTCTTTGTCAGTGGGCAAACGTACAAAATCAGCAGGGGATCAAATACTTTTTTCCTTCACTATAGTAACTAAAAAAGTGTTAAACAAATCAAAATACATTTGATATTTGAGATTCTTCAAAGTAGCGACCCTTTGCCTTGACAGCTTTGCACACTCTAGGCATTCTCTCAACCAGCTTCATGAGGAATGCTTTTCCAACAGTCTTGAAGGAGTTCCCACAAAAGCTGAGCACTTATTGGATGCTTTTCCTTCACTCTGCGGTCCAACTCATCCCAAACCATCTCATTTGGGTTGAGGTCGGGTAGTTGTGGAGGCCAGGTCATCTGATGCAGTACTCCATCACTCTTCTTGGTCAAATAGCCCTTACACAGCCTGGAGGTGTGTTTTGGGTTGTCCTGTTGAAAAACAAATGATAGTCCCACTAAGCCCAAACCAGATGGGATGGCGTATCGCTGCAGAATACTGTGGTAGCCATGCTGGTTAAGTGGGCCTTGAATTCTAAATAAATCACAGACAGTGTCACCAGCAAAGGACCATCACACCTTCTCCTCCATGCTTCACGGTGGGAACCACACATGCGGAGATCATCCGTTCACCTACTCTGCGTCTCACAAAGACACGGCGGTTGGAACCAGAAATCTCAAATTTGGACTCATCAGACCAAAGGACAGATTTCCATCGGTCTGATGTCCATTGCTCGTGTTTCTTGGCCCAAGCAGGTCTCTTCTTCTTATTGGTGTCCTTTAGTAGTGTTTTCTTTGCAGTAATTCGACCATGAAGGCCTGATTCACACAGTCCCCTCTGAACAGTTGATGTTGAGATGTGTCTTTTACTTGAACTCTGTGAAGCATTTGTTTCGGCTGCAATCTGAGGTGCAGTTAACTCTAATGAACTTATCCTCTGCAGCAGAGGTAACTCTGGTTCTTCCATTCCTGTGGCGGTCCTCATGAGAGCCAGTTTCATCATAGCGTTGATGGTTTTTGCGACTGCAGTTGAAGAAACTTTCAAAGTTCTTGACATTTTCCGTATTGACTGACCTTCATGTCTTAAAGTAATGATGGACTGTCATTTCTCTTTGCTTATTTGAGCTGTTCTTGCCATAATATGGACTTGGTCTTTTACCAAATAGGGCTATCTTCTGTATACCACCCCTACCTTGTCACACACAACTGATTGGCTCAAACGCATTAAGAAGGAAAGAAATTCCACAAATTAAGGCACACCTGTTAATTGAAATGCATTCCAGGTGACTACCTCATGAAGCTGGTTGAGAGAATGCCAAGAGTGTGCAAAGCTGTCATCTAGGGTGGCTACTTTGAAGAATCTCAAATATAAAATACATTTTGATTTGTTTAACACTTTTTTGGTTACTACATGATTCCATATGTGTTATTTCATAGTTTTGATGTCTTCACTATTATTCTACAATGTAGAAAATAGTACAAATAAAGAAAAACCCTGGAATGAGGAGGTGTGTCCAAACTTTTGACTGGTACAGTAAATCTGCATTCCAAATGACACATTATTCCCTGTATTGGCTGTTTAAACAGGCAGCCCAATTCTGACATTTTTTTTCTTCTCACTAATTGGTCTTTAGACCAATCAGATCAGCTCTGAAAAAGATCTGATGTGAAAAGATCTGATGTGATTGGTCAAAAGACCAGTTAGTGGGAAAAAAATATCAGAATTGGGCTGCTTGTGTAAACACATACATAGTGCACTATTTTTTGACCAGGGCCCATAGGGCACTTATGTAGGGAATAGTGTGTCATTTGGGACTCAAGCTGAAACTAGCATTGATCCAAGTGTTGCTTCTCGCGTTCAGAGACTTGTTGGTTGTTAACCTGTTGGCTGATCAGACATTCTAATGAAAGCCACTTCCTTCCCCTTCTCTCCCCCCCTCTATTCATCTCCGCTCCATGATGTGATTAATATGTGATTACAGGGGTGGTCCCGTATTGATCTACTCAATGACTTGGTGCCACTGACCGAACACAGGCCCTATTGGATATTCCATCAGGAAAAAATCACACTTTATTTCTCTGTCGTGTTTTGGACATAAGAGTCGACACAGATCAACATGCGAGCACACGCTGGCGGACTAACCATCCTTACATCATCACCGTCACCATCACGCCGCTGGCGGACTAACCATTAAGCCTCAGGCCTTACATCATCAGGGGTCCTCATGAGCTGAGCATTAAAAAAATACATAATAATAATAATAATAATAATAAACATTTTATCTTCTTGAGGCCCCCTTATGATCCACTCGAGATATAGTAAATACATGATAAAAGCATTATGGTAAAGAGAGCCCCAGCTCCGCTAAAACCATTGACAAATGCCTGCCGTTCTCAAGGTAATGTTAAATAAATGTGAACTATTCGGTTGTGACATCATCACCTCTTGAAGAGCATACTCAGAGCTACACATTTCAGCTTATTCCATGCAAAACAATTGCGCACATTTAGCTCTATCGTCAGTTATACAGCAAGTAACTGCATGCTTTTCATGATCAGGAAACAGCAATGTGATCATATAATTTCAGATACGTGAGTGATATAAAATAAAAGTGAACTATACCTGACAGGTATGAGTGGTTTAGGTTAATTTCCCATGCTTTGTGGACTCTGCCTGTCAAGCAGAAGAAGGGTGCATTTGCCGATATACTGTTAGCTGGTAATGTTTACTTTGCAAGCTACCGGTAGAAAGATTTATTACATTTGGCTAAACATAGTGGTAAGTAGAACTAATGTACTTTTTTGTCCAACCAACGCAAGCCTACCTAGCGGAGTTAGCTAACATCCCCTACCAATGCAGGCCTACCTAGCGAAGTTAGCTAACATCCCCTACCAATGCAGGCCTACCTAGCAAAGTTAGCTAACATCCCCTACCAACGCAGGCCTACCTAGCAAAGTTAGCTAACATCCCCTACCAACGCAGGCCTACCTAGCGAAGTAAGCTAACATCCCCTACCAACGCAGGCCTACCTAGCGAAGTTAGCCAACATCCTTGACCAATGTAGGCCTACCTAGCGAAGTTAGCTAACATCCCCTACCAACACAGGCCTACCTAGCGAAGTTAGCTAACATCCCCTACCAACGCAGGCCTACCTAGCGGAGTTAGCTAACATCCCCTACCAACATAGGCCTACCTAGCAAAGTTAGCTAACATCCCCTACCAACGCAGGCCTACCTAGCGAAGTAAGCTAACATCCCCTACCAACGCAGGCCTACCTAGCGAAGTTAGCCAACATCCTTGACCAATGTAGGCCTACCTAGCGAAGTTAGCTAACATCCCCTACCAACACAGGCCTACCTAGAGAAGATAGCTAACATCCCCTACCAACATAGGCCTACCTAGCGAAGTTAGCTAACATCCCCTACCAAACGCAGGCCTACCTAGCGGAGTTAGCTAACATCCCCTACAAAAATCCAGAAAATCACATTGTAGGATTTTTAATGAATTTATTTGCAAATTATGGTGGAAAATAAGTCTTTGGTCAATAACAAAAGTTTCTCAATACTTTGTTTATACCCTTTGTTGGCAATGACACAGGTCAAACGTTTTCTGTAAGTCTTCACAAGGTTTTCACACACTGTTGCTGGTATTTTGGCCCATTCCTCCATGCAGATCTCCTCTAGAGCAGTGATGTTTTGGGGCTGTCGCTGGGCAACACGGACTTTCAACTCCCTCCAAAGATTTTCTATGGGGTTGAGATCTGGAGACTGGCTAGGCCACTCCAGGACCTTGAAATGCTTCTTACGAAGCCACTCCTTCGTTGCCCGGGCGGTGTGTTTGGGATCATTGTCATGCTGAAAGACCCAGCCACGTTTCATCTTCAATGCCCTTGCTGATGGAAGGAGGTTTTCACTCAAAATCTCACGATACATGGCCCCATTCATTCTTTCCTTTACACGGATCAGTCGTCCTGGTCCCTTTGCAGAAAAACAGCCCCAAAGCATGATGTTTCCACCCCCATGCTTCACAGTAGGCATGGTGTTCTTTGGATGCAACTCAGCATTCTTTGTCCTCCAAACACGATGAGTTGAGTTTTTACCAAAAAGTTATATTTTGGTTTCATCTGACCATATGACATTCTCCCAATCCTCTTCTGGATCATCCAAATGCACTCTAGCAAACTTCAGACGGGCCTGGACATGTACTGGCTTAGGCAGGGGGACACGTCTGGCACTGCAGGATTTGAGTCCCTGGCGGCTTAGTGTGTTACTGATGGTAGGCTTTGTTACTTTGGTCCCAGCTCTCTGCAGGTCATTCACTAGGTCCCCCCGTGTGGTTCTGGGATTTTTGCTCACCGTTCTTGTGATCATTTTGACCCCACGGGGTGAGATCTTGCGTGGAGCCCCAGATCGAGGGAGATTATCAGTGGTCTTGTATGTCTTCCATTTCCTAATAATTGCTCCCACAGTTGATTTCTTCAAACCAAGCTGCTTACCTATTGCAGATTCAGTCTTCCCAGCCTGGTGCAGGTCTACAATTTTGTTTCTGGTGTCCTTTGACAGCTCTTTGGTCTTGGCCATAGTGGAGTTTGGAGTGTGACTGTTTGAGGTTGTGGACAGGTGTCTTTTATACTGATAACAAGTTCAAACAGGTGCCATTAATACAGGTAACGAGTGGAGGACAGAGGAGCCTCTTAAAGAAGAAGTTACAGGTCTGTGAGAGCCAGAAATCTTGCTTGTTTGTAGGTGACCAAATACTTATTTTCCACCATAATTTGCAAATAACTTCATTAAAAATCCTACAATGTGATTTTCTGGAGAAAAAAAATCTCAATTTGTCTGTCATAGTTGACGTGTACCTATGATGAAAATTACAGGCCTCTCTCATCTTTTTAAGTGGGAGAACTTGCACAATTGGTGGCTGACTAAATACTTTTTTCCCCACTGTATCTGAAATTACATGATCATTGATGTTTGCTGATCATGAAAAGCATGCAGTTACTTGCTGTATAACTCTGATGATAGCGCTACATGTGGAATAATCGGAAATGTGTAGTTTTGACTATGCTCTTCAAGAGGTGATGATATGAAAACCAAGTAGTCCTACAATTTATTTAACAACCGCTTGAAAACAGCACGTTGTTGTCAATGGTTTTAGCAGAACTGGAGGTGTCCTCGGCCCCTCAGCAGCCCAAATAGAAAGCTCTGAACCGTATTGTGACGTTTTATTGATAACGACCTATAGGGCATTTCCATGTAAAAAGGTATACAGGTAATTCCACCATTTTATGTTATTTTTTAATTCTGGCTTTCTTATGTCTGTCCGATATAGGACAGACACATATGTCATTTTGATAACATGTTTGACTATGTATGAACCTGCTATTCAATGCGTTTCTATGGGCTGTTTAAGCAAATCATATTTTTATATATATATACTTACAGGGGTAGCTTCGTAGAAACCCTGCCCCAGGCCATTACACTCCAGGGGGGACACAATACACATTTCTTTAGTAAGAAGACAAGTGCTGTTGATAATACTGCCGTCGTCGTGGAGACAGAGGACATTGTAAGGGTGTAGCCCATGTCTCTGATGCTGTCTGGCAAAAAAATATTATGGCGTGTCATGCTCTTTTTGGCCACACAGCATCAGATACATGTGCTACATATAGTAAGACAGAGGGGCGCTGTTGTTCGCTCGCTTGGATGTTTTCTCCAGTGCAATAGTTTCAGCCACTTGCGAATTGAAGGAAAGATAGCGGGTGCACAGTGCACTGTTAGGATGATGGAATTATTTTTGGAGGAACGTGCGAAGGTAACCTACTTTCTGAAGCGATTCTTTTGACAATCAGATGAAAACATCATGACTGGTTGTGTTCACGGCACGTTATAAAAGGTAATACATGTTTACAGTTCAATTACATGTCTTTACTATGAAGGGGAGGGCCTCTGCCTGGCCTCTGCCTGGGGCCTCCAAATCACTAAGTCCACCCCTGAGCGCTCACAAACAGACCCACCCTCTTGGTAAGATGCGGAATAAGCCATGCAAAACAATTAAGCCAGTCTCTCCCCAACCGGCAGATGGGTCTGGCTAAGACAAGTGTGGAACAGAGAGTGGGTTTAATGCTCATTAGATCTCTTCAAGCTAAGCTCCCTAACAACAGACATTTTATTTCACATGCTGCTTGGGAAAAGAGCTGCTGCATAGTTCTATCTTTCTCCTCTCCTTCTCTTCTCTTCTCTTCTCTTCTCTTCTCTTCTCTTCTCTTCTCTTCTCTTCTCTTCTCTTCTCTTCTCTTCTCTTCTCTTCTCTTCTCTTCTCTTCTCTTCTCTTCTCTTCTCTTCTCTTCTCCTTCTCCTTCTCTCTTCTCTTCTCTTCTCTTCTCTTCTCTTCTCTTCTCTTCTCTTCTCTTCTCTTCTCTTCTCTTCTCTTCTCGTCTCGTCTCTTCTCTTCTCTTTTCTTCTCGTTATGAAGCTATAAGTAATAAGCGGGTCTGCCAAGTTAATGGTTAGGGAGGGATCGAGAGAGAAGGACTAGGGAAGAACTGATATCTGGTTAGAGAGGGATAGAGAGAAGGCCTAGGGAAGAACTGATATCTGGTTAGAGAGGGATAGAGAGAGAAGGCCTAGTGAAGAACTGATATCTGGTTAGAGAGGGATAGAGAGAGAAGGCCTAGTGAAGAACTGATGTCTTGTTAGAGAGGGATAGAGAGAGAAGGCCTAGTGAAGAACTGATATCTGGTTAGAGAGGGATAGAGAGAACGCCTATGGAAGAACTGATATCTGGTTAGAGAGGGATAGATAGAGTAGGTCTAGGGAAGAACTGATATCTGGTTAGAGAGGAATGGAGAGAAGGCCTAGGGAAGAACTGATATCTGGTTAGAGAGGGACAGAGAGAGAAGGCCTAGTGAAGAACTGATATCTGGTTAGAGAGGGACATAGAGAGAGAAGGCCTAGGGAGGAACTGATATCTGGTTGGAGAGGGATAGAGAGAGAAGGCCTAGGGAAGAACTGATATCTGGTTAGAGAGGGATAGAGAGAAGGCCTAGGGAAGAACTGATATATGGTTAGAGAGGGATAGAGAGAGAAGGCCTAGGGAAGTACTGATATCTGGTTAGAGAGGGATAGAGAGAGAAGGCCTAGGGAAGATCTGATATCTGGTTAGAGAGGGGTAGAGAGAGAGAAGACCTAGTGAATAACTGATATCTGGTAAGAGAGGGATAGAGAGAGAGAAGGCCTAGGGAAGAACTGATATATGGTTAGAGAGGGATAGAGAGAGAAGGCCTAGGGAAGAACTGATATCTGGTTAGAGAGGGATAGAGAGCTGGCCTAGTGAAGAACTGATATCTGGTTAGAGAGGGATAGAGAGAGAAGGCCTAGGGAAGAACTGATATCTGGTTAGAGAGGGATAGAGAGAGAAGACCTAGGGAAGAACTGATATCTGGTTAGAGAGGGATAGAGAGATGGCCTAGGGAAGAACTTATATCTGGTTAGAGGGGGATAGAGAGAGAAGGCCTAGGGAAGAACTGATATCTGGTTAGAGAGGGACATAGAGAGAGAAGGTCTAGGGAAGAACTGATATCTGGTTAGAGAGGGATAGAGAGAGAAGGGAAAAACTGATATCTGGTTAGAGAGGGAAATAGAGAGAGAAGGCCTAGGGCAGAACTGATATCTGTTAGAGAGGGTATAGAGAGAGAAGGCCGAGGGAGAACTGATATCTGGTTAGAGAGGGACATAGAGAGAGAAGGTCTAGGGAAGAACTGATATCTGGTTAGAGAGGGATAGAGAGAGAAGACCTAGGGAAGAACTGATATCTGGTTAGAGAGGAATAGAGAGATGGCCTAGGGAAGAACTTATATCTGGTTAGAGAGGGATAGAGAGAAAAGGCCTAGGGAAGAACTGATATCTGGTTAGAGATGGACATAGAGAGAGAAGGTGTAGGGAAGAACTGATATCTGGTTAGAGAGGGACATAGAGAGAGAGAAGGCCTAGGGAAGAACTGATATCTGGTTAGAGAGGAAAATAGAGAGAGATGGCCTAGGGAAGAACTGATATCTAGTTAGAGAGGGATAGAGAGAGAAGCCCTAGGGTAGAACTGATATCTGGTTACAGAGGGATAGAGAAATGGCCTAGGGAAGAACAGATATCTGGTTAGAGAGGGATAGAGAGAGAAGGCCTAGGGAAGAACTGATATCTGGTTAAAGAGGGACATAGAGAGAGAAGATCTAGGGAAGAACTGATATCTGGTTAGAGAGGGATAGAGAGAGAAGGCCTAGGGAAGAACTGATATCTGGTTAAAGAGGGACATAGAGAGAGAAGATCTAGGGAAAAACTGATATCTGGTTGGACAGGGACACAGAGAGAGAAGGCCTAGTGAAGAACTGATATCTGGTTAGAGAGGGATAGAGAGAGGCCTAGGGAAGAACTGATATCTGGTTAGAGAGGGATTTGGAGAGAGAAGGCCTAGGGAAGAACTGATATCTGGTTAGAGAGGGATAGAGAGAGAAGTCCTAGTGAAGAACTGATATCTGGTTAGAGAAGGATAGAGAGAGAAGGACTAGGGAAGAACTGATATCTGGTTAGAGAGGGATAGAGAGAGAAGGCCTAGGGAAGAACTGATATCTGGTTAGAGAGGGATAGAGAGAGAAGGCCTAGTGAAGAACTCATATCTGGTTAGAGAGGGATAGAGAGAGAAGGCCTAGGGAAAAACTGATATCTGGTTAGAGAGGGATAGAGAGAGAAGGCCTAGTAAAGAACTGATATCTGGTTAGAGAGGGATAGAGAGAGATGGCCTAGGGAAGAACTGATATCTGGTTAGAGAGGGATAGAGAGATGGCCTAGGGAAGAACTGATATCTGGTTAAAGAGGGACATAGAGAGAGAAGGCCTAGCGAATAACTGATATCTGGTTAGAGAGGGATAGAGAGAAGGCCTAGGGAAGAACTGATATCTGGTTAGAGAGGGATAGAGAGAGAAGGCCTAGGGAATAACTGATATCTGGTTAGAGAGGGATAGAGAGAGAGAAGGCCTAGGGAAGAACTGATATCTGGTTAGAGGGGGATAGAGAGAGAAGGCATAGGGAAGAACTGATATCTGGTTAGAGAGGGATAGAGAGAGAGAAGGCCTAGTGAATAACTGATATCTGGTTAGAGAGGGACATAGAGAGAGAAGGCCTACGGATGAACTGATATCTGGTTAGAGAGGGACATAGAGAGAGAAGGCCTACGGATGAACTGATATCTGGTTAGAGAGGGATAGAGAGAGAAGGCCTAGGGAAGAACTGATATCTGGTTAGAGAAGGATAGAGAGAGAGAGAAGGCCTAGGGAAGAACTGATATCTGGTTAGAGAGGGATAGAGAGAGAAGGCCTAGGGAAGAACTGATATCTGGTTAGAGAGGGATAGAGAGAGAGAAGGCCTAGGGAAGAACTGATATCTGGTTAGAGAGGGATAGAGAGAGAAGGCCTAGGCAAGAACTGATATCTGGTTAGAGAGGGATAGAGAGATGGCCTAGGGAAGAACTGATATCTGGTTAGAGAGGGATAGAGAGAGAAGGCCTAGGGAAGAAATTATATCTGGTTAGAGAGTGATAGAGAGAAGGCCTAGGGAAGAACTGATATCTGGTTAGAAAGGGATAGAGAGAGAAGGCCTAGGGAAGGACTGATATCTGGTTAGAGAGGGATAGAGAGAGAAGGCCTAGGGAAGAAATTATATCTGGTTAGAGAGGGATAGAGAGAAGGCCTAGGGAAGAACTGATATCTGGTTAGAGAGGGATAGATAGAGAAGGCCTAGTGAATAACTGATATCTGGTTAGAGAGGGATAGAGAGAGAAGGCCTAGGGAAGAACTGATATCTGGTTAGAGAGGGACATAGAGAGAGAAGATCTAGGGAAGAACTGATATCTGGTTAGAGAGGGACATATAGAGTGAAGGCCTAGGGAAGAACTGATATCTGGTTAGAGAGGGACAGAGAGAGAGAAGGCCTAGGGAAGAACTGATATCTGGTTAGAGAGGGACATAGAGAGAGAAGGCCTAGGGAAGAACTGATATCTGGTTAGAGAGGGACATATAGAGAGAAGGCCTTGGGAAGAACTGATATCTGGTTAGAGAGGGATATTGAGAGAAGGCCTAGGGAAGAACTGATATCTGGTTAGAGAGGGATAGAGAGAAGGCCTAGGGAAGAACTGATATCTGGTTAGAGAGGGATAGAGAGAGTAGGCCTAGGGAAGAACTGATATCTGGTTAGAGAGGGATAGAGAGAAGATCTAGGGAAGAACTGATATCTGGTTAGAGAGGGATAGAGAGAGAAGGCCTAGGGAAGAACTGATATCTGGTTAGAGAGGGATAGAGAGAGAAGGCCTAGGGAATAACTGATATATGGTTAGAGAGGGACATATAGAGAGAAGGCCTAGAGAAGAACTGATATCTGGTTAGAGAGGGATAGAGAGAGAAGGCCTAGGGAAGAACTGATATCTGGTTAGAGAGGGATAGAGAGAGAAGGCCTAGTGAAGAACTGATATCTGGTTAGAGAGGATAGAGAGATGGCCTAGGAAATAACTGATATTTGGTTAGAGAGAGGGATAGAGAGAGAAGGGAAAAACTGATATCTGGTTAGAGAGGGAAATAGAGAGAGAAGGCCTAGTGAAGAACTGATATCTGGTTAGAGAGAGATAGAGAGAGAAGGCCTAAGGAAGAACTGATATCTGGTTAGAGAGGGATTTGGAGAGAGAAGGCCTAGGGAAGAACTGATATCTGGTTAGAGAGGGATAGAGAGAGAAGGCCTAGGGAGGAACTGATATCTGGTTGGAGAGGGATAGAGAGAGATGGCCTAGGGAAGAACTGATATCTGGTTAGAGAGGGACATAGAGAGAGAGAAGGCCTAGGGAAGAACTGATAGCTGGTTAGAGAGGAAAATAGAGAGAGATGGCCTAGGGAAGAACTGATATCTAGTTAGAGAGGGATAGAGAGAGAAGCCCTAGGGTAGAACTGATATATAGTTACAGAGGGATAGAGAGATGGCCTAGGGAAGAACTGATATCTGGTTAGAGAGGGATAGAGAGAGAAGGCCTAGGGAAGAACTGATATCTGGTTAAAGAGGGACATAGAGAGAGAAGATCTAGGGAAGAACTGATATCTGGTTAGAGAGGGATAGAGAGAGAAGGCCTAGGGAAAAACTGATATCTGGTTAGACAGGGACACAGAGAGAGAAGGCCTAGTGAAGAACTGATATCTGGTTAGAGAGGGATAGAGAGAGGCCTAGGGAAGAACTGATATCTGGTTAGAGAGGGATTTGGAGAGAGAAGGCCTAGGGAAGAACTGATATCTGGTTAGAGAGGGATAGAGAGAGAAGTCCTAGTGAAGAACTGATATCTGGTTAGAGAAGGATAGAGAGAGAAGGCCAAGGGAAGAACTGATATCTGGTTAGAGAGGGATAGAGAGAGAAGGCCTAGGGAATAACTGATATCTGGTTAGAGAGGGATATAGAGAGATGGCCTAGGGAAGAACTGATATCTGGTTAGAGAGGGATAGAGAGATGGCCTAGGGAAGAACTGATATCTGGTTAGAGAGGGACATAGAGAGAGAAGGCCTAGCGAATAACTGATATCTGGTTAGAGAGGGACATATAGAGTGAAGGCCTAGGGAAGAACTGATATCTGGTTAGAGAGGGACATAGAGAGAGAAGGCCTAGGGAAGAACTGATATCTGGTTAGAGAGGGACATAGAGAGAGAAGGCCTAGGGAAGAACTGATATCTGGTTAGAGATGGATAGAGAGAGAAGGCCTAGGGAAGAACTGATATCTGGTTAGAGAGGGATAGAGAGAGAAGGCCTAGGGAAGAACTGATATCTGGTTAAAGAGGGACATAGAGAGAGAAGATCTAGGGAAGAACTGATATCTGGTTAGAGAGGGATAGAGAGAGAAGGCCTAGGGAAAAACTGATATCTGGTTAGACAGGGACACAGAGAGAGAAGGCCTAGTGAAGAACTGATATCTGGTTAGAGAGGGATAGAGAGAGGCCTAGGGAAGAACTGATATCTGGTTAGAGAGGGATTTGGAGAGAGAAGGCCTAGGGAAGAACTGATATCTGGTTAGAGAGGGATAGAGAGAGAAGTCCTAGTGAAGAACTGATATCTGGTTAGAGAAGGATAGAGAGAGAAGGCCTAGGGAAGAACTGATATCTGGTTAGAGAGGGATAGAGAGAGAAGGCCTAGGGAATAACTGATATCTGGTTAGAGAGGGATAGAGAGAGAAGGCCTAGTGAAGAACTCATATCTGGTTAGAGAGGGATAGAGAGAGAAGGCCTAGGGAAAAACTGATATCTGGTTAGAGAGGGATAGAGAGAGAAGGCCTAGTAAAGAACTGATATCTGGTTAGAGAGGGATATAGAGAGATGGCCTAGGGAAGAACTGATATCTGGTTAGAGAGGGATAGAGAGATGGCCTAGGGAAGAACTGATATCTGGTTAGAGAGGGACATAGAGAGAGAAGGCCTAGCGAATAACTGATATCTGGTTAGAGAGGGACATATAGAGTGAAGGCCTAGGGAAGAACTGATATCTGGTTAGAGAGGGACATAGAGAGAGAAGGCCTAGGGAAGAACTGATATCTGGTTAGAGAGGGACATAGAGAGAGAAGGCCTAGGGAAGAACTGATATCTGGTTAGAGATGGATAGAGAGAGAAGGCCTAGGGAAGAACTGATATCTGGTTAAAGAGGGACATAGAGAGAGAAGATCTAGGGAAGAACTGATATCTGGTTAGAGAGGGACATATAGAGTGAAGGCCTAGGGAATAACTGATATCTGGTTAGAGAGGGACATAGAGAGAGAAGGCCTAGGGAAGAACTGATATCTGGTTAGAGAGGGACATAGAGAGAGAAGGCCTAGGGAAGAACTGATATCTGGTTAGAGAGGGACATAGAGAGAGAAGGCCTAGGGAAGAACTGATATCTGGTTAGAGAGGGACATATAGAGAGAAGGCCTTGGGAAGAACTGATATCTGGTTAGAGAGGGATATTGAGAGAAGGCCTAGGGAAGAACTGATATCTGGTTAGAGGGGGATAGAGAGAAGGCCTAGGGAAGAACTGATATCTGGTTAGAGAGGGATAGAGAGAGTAAGCCTAGGGAAGAACTGATATCTGGTTAGAGAGGGATAGAGAGAAGATCTAGGGAAGAACTGATATCTGGTTAGAGAGGGATAGAGAGAGAAGGCCTAGGGAAGAACTGATATCTGGTTAGAGAGGGATAGAGAGAGAAGGCCTAGGGAATAACTGATATATGGTTAGAGAGGGACATATAGAGAGAAGGCCTAGAGAAGAACTGATATCTGGTTAGAGAGGGATAGAGAGAGAAGGCCTAGGGAAGAACTGATATCTGGTTAGAGAGGGATAGAGAGAGAAGGCCTAGTGAAGAACTGATATCTGGTTAGAGAGAGATAGAGAGAGAAGGCCTAAGGAAGAACTGATATCTGGTTAGAGAGGGATTTGGAGAGAGAAGGCCTAGGGAAGAACTGATATCTGGTTAGAGAGGGATAGAGAGAGAAGGCCTAGGGAGGAACTGATATCTGGTTGGAGAGGGATAGAGAGAGATGGCCTAGGGAAGAACTGACATCTGGTTAGAGAGCGACATAGAGAGAGAGAAGGCCTAGGGAAGAACTGATATCTAGTTAGAGAGGGATAGAGAGAGAAGCCCTAGAGTAGAACTGATATATAGTTACAGAGGGATAGAGAGATGGCCTAGGGAAGAACTGATATCTGGTTAGAGAGGGATAGAGAGAGAAGGCCTAGGGAATAACTGATATCTGGTTAAAGAGGGACATAGAGAGAGAAGATCTAGGGAAGAACTGATATCTGGTTAGAGAGGGATAGAGAGAGAAGGCCTAGGGAAAAACTGATATCTGGTTAGACAGGGACACAGAGAGAGAAGGCCTAGTGAAGAACTGATATCTGGTTAGAGAGGGATAGAGAGAGGCCTAGGGAAGAACTGATATCTGGTTAGAGAGGGATTTGGAGAGAGAAGGCCTAGGGAAGAACTGATATCTGGTTAGAGAGGGATAGAGAGAGAAGTCCTAGTGAAGAACTGATATCTGGTTAGAGAAGGATAGAGAGAGAAGGCCTAGGGAAGAACTGATATCTGGTTAGAGAGGGATAGAGAGAGAAGGCCTAGGGAATAACTGATATCTGGTTAGAGAGGGATAGAGAGAGAAGGCCTAGTGAAGAACTCATATCTGGTTAGAGAGGGATAGAGAGAGAAGGCCTAGGGAAAAACTGATATCTGGTTATAGAGGGATAGAGAGAGAAGGCCTAGTAAAGAACTGATATCTGGTTAGAGAGGGATAGAGAGAAATGGCCTAGGGAAGAACTGATATCTGGTTAGAGAGGGATAGAGAGATGGCCTAGGGAAGAACTGATATCTGGTTAGAGAGGGACATAGAGAGAGAAGGCCTAGCGAATAACTGATATCTGGTTAGAGAGGGACATATAGAGTGAAGGCCTAGGGAAGAACTGATATCTGGTTAGAGAGGGACATAGAGAGAGAAGGCCTAGGGAAGAACTGATATCTGGTTAGAGAGGGATAGAGAGAAGGCCTAGGGAAGAACTGATATCTTGTTAGAGAGGGATAGAGAGAGTAGGCCTAGGGAATTACTGATATCTGGTTAGAGAGGGATAGAGATAAGGCCTAGGGAATAACTGATATCTGGTTAGAGAGGGATAGAGAGAGTAGGCCTAGGGAAGAACTGATATCTGGTTAGAGAGGGATAGAGAGAAGATCTAGGGAAGAACTGATATCTGGTTAGAGAGGGATAGAGAGAGAAGGCCTAGGGAAGAACTGATATCTGGTTAGAGAGGGATAGAGAGAGAAGGCCTAGGGAATAACTGATATATGGTTAGAGAGGATAGAGAGATGGCCTAGGGAAGAACTGATATTTGGTTAGAGAGAGGGATGGAGAGAGAAGGGAAAAACTGATATCTGGTTAGAGAGGGAAATAGAGAGAGAAGTCCTAAGGAAGAACTGATATCTGGTTAGAGAGGGATTTGGAGAGAGAAGGCCTAGGGAAGAACTGATATCTGGTTAGAGAGGGATAGAGAGAGAAGGCCTAGGGAGGAACTGATATCTGGTTGGAGAGGGATAGAGAGAGAAGGCCTAGGGAAGAACTGATATCTGGTTAGAGAGGGACATAGAGAGAGAGAAGGCCTAGGGAAGAACTGATATCTGGTTAGAGAGGAAAATAGAGAGAGATGGCCTAGGGAAGAACTGATATCTAGTTAGAGAGGGATAGAGAGAGAAGCCCTAGGGTAGAACTGATATCTGGTTACAGAGGGATAGAGAGATGGCCTAGGGAAGAACTGATATCTGGTTAGAGAGGGATAGAGAGAGAAGGCCTAGGGAAGAACTGATATCTGGTTAAAGAGGGACATAGAGAGAGAAGATCTAGGGAAGAACTGATATCTGGTTAGAGAGGGATAGAGGGAGAAGGCCTAGGGAAAAACTGATATCTGGTTAGACAGGGACACAGTGAGAGAAGGCCTAGTGAAGAACTGATATCTGGTTAGAGAGGGATAGAGAGAGGCCTAGGGAAGAACTGATATCTGGTTAGAGAGGGATTTGGAGAGAGAAGGCCTAGGGAAGAACTGATATCTGGTTAGAGAGGGATAGAGAGAGAAGTCCTAGTGAAGAACTGATATCTGGTTAGATAAGGATAGAGAGAGAAGGCCTAGGGAAGAACTGATATCTGGTTAGAGAGGGATAGAGAGATAAGGCCTAGGGAAGAACTGATATCTGGTTAGAGAGGGATAGAGAGAGAAGGCCTAGGGAAGAACTGATATCTGGATAGAGAGGGATAGAGAGAGAAGGCCTAGGGAATAACTGATATATGGTTAGAGAGGATAGAGAGATGGCCTAGGGAAGAACTGATATTTGGTTAGAGAGAGGGATAGAGAGAGAAGGGAAAAACTGATATCTGGTTAGAGAGGGAAATAGAGAGAGAAGGCCTAAGGAAGAACTGATATCTGGTTAGAGAGGGATTTGGAGAGAGAAGGCCTAGGGAAGAACTGATATCTGGTTAGAGAGGGATAGAGAGAGAAGGCCTAGGGAGGAACTGATATCTGGTTGGAGAGGGATAGAGAGAGAAGGCCTAGGGAAGAACTGATATCTGGTTAGAGAGGGACATAGAGAGAGAGAAGGCCTAGGGAAGAACTGATATCTGGTTAGAGAGGAAAATAGAGAGAGATGGCCTAGGGAAGAACTGATATCTAGTTAGAGAGGGATAGAGAGAGAAGCCCTAGGGTAGAACTGATATCTGGTTACAGAGGGATAGAGAGATGGCCTAGGGAAGAACTGATATCTGGTTAGAGAGGGATAGAGAGAGAAGGCCTAGGGAAGAACTGATATCTGGTTAAAGAGGGACATAGAGAGAGAAGATCTAGGGAAGAACTGATATCTGGTTAGAGAGGGATAGAGGGAGAAGGCCTAGGGAAAAACTGATATCTGGTTAGACAGGGACACAGTGAGAGAAGGCCTAGTGAAGAACTGATATCTGGTTAGAGAGGGATAGAGAGAGGCCTAGGGAAGAACTGATATCTGGTTAGAGAGGGATTTGGAGAGAGAAGGCCTAGGGAAGAACTGATATCTGGTTAGAGAGGGATAGAGAGAGAAGTCCTAGTGAAGAACTGATATCTGGTTAGAAAAGGATAGAGATAGAAGGCCTAGGGAAGAACTGATATCTGGTTAGAGAGGGATAGAGAGATAAGGCCTAGGGAATAACTGATATCTGGTTAGAGAGGGATAGAGAGAGAAGGCCTAGTGAAGAACTCATATCTGGTTAGAGAGGGATAGAGAGAGAAGGCCTAGGGAAAAACTGATATCTGGTTAGAGAGGGATAGAGAGAGAAGGCCTAGTAAAGAACTGATATCTGGTTAGAGAGGGATAGAGAGAGATGTCCTAGGGAAGAACTGATATCTGGTTAGAGAGGGATAGAGAGATGGCCTAGGGAAGAACTGATATCTGGTTAGAGAGGGACATAGAGAGAGAAGGCCTAGCGAATAACTGATATCTGGTTAGAGAGGGATAGAGAGAAGGCCTAGGGAAGAACTGATATCTGGTTAGAGAGGGATAGAGAGAGAAGACCTAGGGAAGAACTGATATCTGGTTAGAGAGGGATAGAGAGAAGGTCTAGGGAAGAACTGATATCTGGTTAGAGAGGGATAGAGAGAGAAGGTCTAGGGAAGAACTGATAACCAGTTAGAGAGGGATAGAGAGAGAATTCCTAGGGAAGAACTGATATCTGGTTAGAGAGGGATAGAGAGAGAAGGTCTAGGGAAGAACTGATATCTGGTTAGAGAAAGATAGAGAGAGAAGGCCTAGGGAAGAACTGATATCTGGTTAGAGAGGGATAGAGAGGGAAGGCCTAGCGAAGAACTGATATCTTGTTAGAGAGGGATAGAGAGAGAGAAGGCCTAGGAAAGAACTGATATCTGGTTAGAGGGGGATAGAGAGAGAAGGCATAGGGAAGAACTGATATCTGGTTAGAGAGGGATAGAGAGAGAGAAGGCCTAGTGAATAACTGATATCTGGTTAGAGAGGGACATAGAGAGAGAAGGCCTACGGAAGAACTGATATCTGGTTAGAGAGGGATAGAGAGAGAAGGCCTAGGGAAGAACTGATATCTGGTTAGAGAGGGATAGAGAGAGAGAAGGCCTAGGGAAGAACTGATATCTGGTTAGAGAGGGATAGAGAGAGAAGGCCTAGGGAAGAACTGATATCTGGTTAGAGAGGGATAGAGAGATGGCCTAGGGAAGAACTGATATCTGGTTAGAGAGGGATAGAGAGAGAAGGCCTAGGGAAGAACTGATATCTGGTTAGAGAGGGATAGAGAGAGAAGGCCTAGGGAAGAACTGATATCTGGTTAGAGAGGGATAGAGAGAGAAGGCCTAGGGAAGGACTGATATCTGGTTAGAGAGGGATAGAGAGAGAAGGCCTAGGGAAGAAATTATATCTGGTTAGAGAGGGATAGAGAGAAGGCCTAGGGAAGAACTGATATCTGGTTAGAGAGGGATAGAGAGAGAAGGCCTAGGGAAGGACTGATATCTGGTTAGAGAGGGATAGAGAGAGAAGGCCTAGGGAAGAACTGATATCTGGTTAAAGAGGGACATAGAGAGAGAAGATCTAGGGAAGAACTGATATCTGGTTAGAGAGGGATAGAGGGAGAAGGCCTAGGGAAAAACTGATATCTGGTTAGACAGGGACACAGTGAGAGAAGGCCTAGTGAAGAACTGATATCTGGTTAGAGAGGGATAGAGAGAGAAGGCCTAGGGAAGAACTGATATCTGGTTAGAGAGGGATTTGGAGAGAGAAGGCCTAGGGAAGAACTGATATCTGGTTAGAGAGGGATAGAGAGAGAAGTCCTAGTGAAGAACTGATATCTGGTTAGATAAGGATAGAGAGAGAAGGCCTAGGGAAGAACTGATATCTGTTTAGAGAGGGATAGAGAGATAAGGCCTAGGGAATAACTGATATCTGGTTAGAGAGGGATAGAGAGAGAAGGCCTAGTGAAGAACTCATATCTGGTTAGAGAGGGATAGAGAGAGAAGGCCTAGGGAAAAACTGATATCTGGTTAGAGAGGGATAGAGAGAGAAGGCCTAGTAAAGAACTGATATCTGGTTAGAGAGGGATAGAGAGAGATGGCCTAGGGAAGAACTGATATCTGGTTAGAGAGGGATAGAGAGATGGCCTAGGGAAGAACTGATATCTGGTTAGAGAGGGACATAGAGAGAGAAGGCCTAGCGAATAACTGATATCTGGTTAGAGAGGGATAGAGAGAAGGCCTAGGGAAGAACTGATATCTGGTTAGAGAGGGATAGAGAGAGAAGACCTAGGGAAGAACTGATATCTGGTTAGAGAGGGATAGAGAGAAGGTCTAGGGAAGAACTGATATCTGGTTAGAGAGGGATAGAGAGAGAAGGTCTAGGGAAGAACTGATAACCAGTTAGAGAGGGATAGAGAGAGAATTCCTAGGGAAGAACTGATATCTGGTTAGAGAGGGATAGAGAGAGAAGGTCTAGGGAAGAACTGATATCTGGTTAGAGAAAGATAGAGAGAGAAGGCCTAGGGAAGAACTGATATCTGGTTAGAGAGGGATAGAGAGGGAAGGCCTAGCGAAGAACTGATATCTTGTTAGAGAGGGATAGAGAGAGAGAAGGCCTAGGAAAGAACTGATATCTGGTTAGAGGGGGATAGAGAGAGAAGGCATAGGGAAGAACTGATATCTGGTTAGAGAGGGATAGAGAGAGAGAAGGCCTAGTGAATAACTGATATCTGGTTAGAGAGGGACATAGAGAGAGAAGGCCTACGGATGAACTGATATCTGGTTAGAGAGGGATAGAGAGAGAAGGCCTAGGGAAGAACTGATATCTGGTTAGAGAAGGATAGAGAGAGAGAGAAGGCCTAGGGAAGAACTGATATCTGGTTAGAGAGGGATAGAGAGAGAAGGCCTAGGGAAGAACTGATATCTGGTTAGAGAGGGATAGAGAGAGAGAAGGCCTAGGGAAGAACTGATATCTGGTTAGAGAGGGATAGAGAGAGAAGGCCTAGGGAAGAACTGATATCTGGTTAGAGAGGGATAGAGAGATGGCCTAGGGAAGAACTGATATCTGGTTAGAGAGGGATAGAGAGAGAAGGCCTAGGGAAGAACTGATATCTGGTTAGAGAGGGATAGAGAGAGAAGGCCTAGGGAAGAACTGATATCTGGTTAGAGAGGGATAGAGAGAGAAGGCCTAGGGAAGGACTGATATCTGGTTAGAGAGGGATAGAGAGAGAAGGCCTAGGGAAGACATTATATCTGGTTAGAGAGGGATAGAGAGAAGGCCTAGGGAAGAACTGATATCTGGTTAGAGAGGGATAGAGAGAGAAGGCCTAGGGAAGGACTGATATCTGGTTAGAGAGGGATAGAGAGAGAAGGCCTAGGGAAGAAATTATATCTGGTTAGAGAGGGATAGAGAGAAGGCCTAGGGAAGAACTGATATCTGGTTAGAGAGGGATAGAGAGAGAAGGCCTAGGGAAGAACTGATATCTGGTTAGAGAGGGATAGAGAGAGAAGGCCTAGGGAAGAACTGATATCTGGTTAGAGAGGGATAGAGAGAGAAGGCCTAGGGAAGGACTGATATCTGGTTAGAGAGGGATAGAGAGAGAAGGCATAGGGAAGAAATTATATCTGGTTAGAGAGGGATAGAGAGAAGGCCTAGGGAAGAACTGATATCTGGTTAGAGAGGGATAGAGAGAGAAGGCCTAGGGAAGAACTGATATCTGGTTAGAGAGGGATAGAGAGAGAAGGCCTAGGGAAGAACTGATATCTGGTTAGAGAGGGATAGAGAGAGAAGGCCTAGGGAAGGACTGATATCTGGTTAGAGAGGGATAGAGAGAGAAGGCCTAGGGAAGAAATTATATCTGGTTAGAGAGGGATAGAGAGAAGGCCTAGGGAAGAACTGATATCTGGTTAGAGAGGGATAGAGAGAGAATGCCTAGGGAAGAACTGATATCTGGTTAGAGAGGGACATAGAGAGAGAAGGCCTAGGGAAGAACTGATATCTGGTTAGAGAGGGACATATAGAGTGAAGGCCTAGGGAAGAACTGATATCTGGTTAGAGAGGGACATAGAGAGAGAAGGCCTAGGGAAGAACTGATATCTGGTTAGAGAGGGATATTGATAGAAGGCCTAGGGAAGAACTGATATCTGGTTAGAGAGGGATAGAGAGAAGGCCTAGGGAAGAACTGATATCTGGTTAGAGAGGGATAGAGAGAGTAGGCCTAGGGAAGAACTGATATCTGGTTAGAGAGGGATAGAGAGAAGATCTAGGGAAGAACTGATATCTGGTTAGAGAGGGATAGAGAGAGAAGGCCTAGGGAAGAACTGATATCTGGTTAGAGAGGGATAGAGAGAGAAGGCCTAGGGAATAACTGATATCTGGTTAGAGAGGGACATATAGAGAGAAGGCCTAGAGAAGAACTGATATCTGGTTAGAGAGGGATAGAGAGAGAAGGCCTAGGGAAGAACTGATATCTGGTTAGAGAGGGATAGAGAGAGAAGGCCTAGTGAAGAACTGATATCTGGTTAGAGAGGATAGAGAGATGGCCTAGGGAAGAACTGATATCTGGTTAGAGAGAGGGATAGAGAGAGATGGCCTAGGGAAGAACTGATATCTGGTTAGAGAGGGATAGAGAGAAGGCCTAGGGAAGAACTGATATCTGGTTAGAGAGGAATGGACGCGGCCCTGTACAAGAGAGGAGGATTAGAGCAGAAGAAGAGGAGGACAATGAAAACAGTGCCACTATCAATTTATATTATTTAATTCACTTATGGTCTTGATCTACTGTGTCTATAGACAATCATATATAAGCGTCTAACAGTCATGTTGATGAAGAAGAGTCTAACAGACTGTTCTGTTAAAAGCTGGAGAGCTCGTTCAGTCTTTCACTTCTATTGAGAATCCTAAAGAGCTGCTGAACAAAATAAAGTGTTATAGTGATTACAGGACTTCCAGGAAAACAAAGTGTTTATAGTAGTGATTACAGGACTTCATGGAAAACAAAGTGTTTATGGTAGTGATTACAGGACTTCCAGGAAAATAAAGTGTTTATGTAGTGATTACAGGACTTCCAGGAAAACAACGTGTTTATAGTAGTGATTACAGGACTTCCAGGAAAACAAAGTGTTTATAGTAGTGATTACAGGACTTCCAGGAAAACAAAGTGTTTATAGGAGTGATTACAGGACTTCCAGGAAAACAACGTGTTTATAGTAGTGATTACAGGACTTCCAGGAAAACAAAGTGTTTATAGTAGTGATTACAGGACTTCCAGGAAAACAAAGTGTTTATAGTAGTGATTACAGGACTTCCAGGAAAACAAAGTGTTTATAGTAGTGATTACAGGACTTCCAGGCAAACAAAGTGTTTATGGTAGTGATTACAGGACTTCCAGGCAAACAACGTGTTTATAGTAGTGATTACAGGACTTCCAGGCAAACAAAGTGTTTATAGTAGTGATTACAGGACTTCCAGGCAAACAAAGTGTTTATGGTAGTGATTACAGGACTTCCAGGAAAACAAAGTGTTTATAGGAGTGATTACAGGACTTCCAGGAAAACAAAGTGTTTATAGTATTGATTACAGGACTTCCAGGAAAACAAAGTGTTTATAGTATTGATTACAGGACTTCCAGGAAAACAAAGTGTTTATAGTATTGATTACAGGA
>NW_028163124.1:0-7500 GCF_964263955.1 Coregonus lavaretus | reverse complement strand
CTAACAGCTAAATGAACACACCCCTCCCTAACAGCTAAATGAACACACCTCCCTAACAGCTAAATGAACGCACCCCTCCCTAACAGCTAAATGAACATACCCCTCCCTAACAGCTAAATGAACACACCTCCCTAACAGCTAAATGAACACACCTCCCTAACAGCTAAATGAACACACCTCCCTAACAGCTAAATGAACACACCCCTCCCTAACAGCTAAATGAACACACCCCTCCCTAACAGCTAAATGAACACACCTCCCTAACAGCTAAATGAACACACCTCCCTAACAGCTAAATGAACACACCCCTCCGTAACAGCTAAATGAACACACCCCTCCCTAACAGCTAAATGAACACATCCCTCCCTAACAGCTAAATGAACACACCCCTCCCTAACAGCTAAATGAACACACCCCTCCCTAACAGCTAAATTAACACACCTCCCTAACAGCTAAATGAACACACCCCTCCCTAACAGCTAAATGAACACACCCCTCCCTAACAGCTAAATGAACACACTCCTCCCCAACAGCTAAATGAACACACCCCTCCCTAACAGCTAAATGAACACACCCCTCCGTAACAGCTAAATGAACACACCCCTCCCTAACAGCTAAATGAACACACCCCTCCCTAACAGCTAAATGAACGCACCCCTCCCTAACAGCTAAATGAACACACACCTCCCTAACAGCTAGATAAACACACATCTCCCTAACAGCTAGATAAACACACATCTCCCTAACACAGCTAATCTGTTGCAGAAGCACATTTTCTCCTTGATGCTGTGGAATAATGAAAGAGACACGTTCTCATTCCATGAGTCTATCTCATGAACAATTTAAACACGACTCTATCCGGCGATGGCGGCAGATTATTCACCGGCATTCAGACACGTTACGACGTAAAACCGTTTTTTCACACCACAATGACTACCAGCTCACAATGAGGGCTCTGGTACCATGAGACGATTGTACTCCCCATTCTTCACGTGGCATTTTAAATTATAGAATTTTCCTGTAGAACTGCCTGGTTGCATGCACTAACCAATGAAATGAATGCAATTTTCCTCCCATTCACCACCATGTTGTTCTCCTGATGTGTATACAAAAACAACATGACAGTTGTTACTTACATTGTACAGTTACACACTTGGAAGGTAGAGAGATCACGGGGAAGGTGAAGGCAGTGACTTGTTAACATCTTTAATCTAGTGACTATCTAAGGAATCACATTCGTATGAACATCACTTTACTACTGAACTGATTTCATGTTATTTTTTGACTCGGTCAATTACTGCAGCAAAAAAACACACCTGTTGGATTATTATAAAACAGATACAGCTGAAGTCGGAAGTTTACATACACCTTAGCCAAATACATTTAAACTCAGTTTTTCAAAATTCCTGACATTTAATCCTAGAAAAAATTCCCTGTTAGGATCACCACTTAATTTTAAGAATGTGAAATGTCAGAATAATAGCAAACCTCCGCATAAACACACCCCTCCCTAACAGCTAAATGAACACACCCCTCCCTAACAGCTAAATGAACACCCCTCCCTAACAGCTAAATGAACACACCTCTCCCTAACAGCTAAATGAACACACCCCTCCCTAAGAGCTAAATTAACACACACCTCCCTAACAGCTAAATGAACACACCCCTCCCTAACAGCTAAATGAACACACCTCCCTAACAGCTAAATGAACACACCTCCCTAACAGCTAAATGAACACACACCTCCCTAACAACTAAAAGAACACACACCTCCCTAACAGCTAAAAGAACACACTCCTCCCTAACAGCTAAATGAACACACCTCCGTAACAACTAAATGAACACACACCTCTCTAACAGCTAAATGAACACACCTCCCTAACTGCTAAATTAACACACCCCTCCCTAACAGCTAAATGAACACACCTCTCCCTAACAGCTAAATGAACACACCCCTCCCTAACAGCTAAATGAACACACCTCCCTAACTGCTAAATTAACACACCCCTCCCTAACAGCTAAATGAACACACCTCTCCCTAACAGCTAAATGAACACACCCCTCCCTAACAGCTAAATGAACACACCCCTCCCTAACAGCTAAATGAACACACCCCTCCCTAACAGCTAAATGAACACACCCCTCCCTAACAGCTAAATGAACACACCCCTCCCTAACAGCTAAATGAACACACCCCTCCGTAACAGCTAAATGAACACACCCCTCCCTAACAGCTAAATGAACACACCCCTCCCTAACAGCTAGATAAACACACATCTCCCTAACAGCTAAATGAACACACCCCTCCCTAACAGCTAAATGAACACACCCCTCCCTAACAGCTAAATGAACACACATCTCCCTAACAGCTAAATGAACACACCCCTCCCTAACAGCTAAATGAACACACCCCTCCATAACAGCTAAATGAACACACCCCTCCCTAACAGCTAGATAAACACACATCTCCCTAACAGCTAAATGAACACACCCCTCCCTAACAGCTAGATAAACACACATCTCCCTAACACAGCTAATCTGTTGCAGAAGCACATTTTCTCCTTGATACTGTGGAATAATGAAAGAGACACGTTCTCATTCCATGATCTCATGAACAATTTAAACACTACTCTCTCCGGCGATGGCGGCAGATTATTCACCGGCATTCAGACACGTTACGACGTAAAACCGTTTTCACACCACAATGACTACCAGCTCACAATGAGGGCTCTGGTACCATGAGACGATTGTACTCCCCGTTCTTCACGTGGCATTTTAAATGATAGAATTTTCCTGTAGAACTGCCTGGTTGCATGCACTAACCAATGAAATGAATGCAATGTTCCTCCCATTCACCACCATGTTGTTCTCCTGATGTGTATACAAAAACAACATGACAGTTGTTACTTACATTGTACAGTTACACACTTGGAAGGTAGAGAGATCACGGGGAAGGTGAAGGCAGTGACTTGTGTTTGCCGGCTGGCTGGTGGCAGGTGGTTATCATCTTAACATCTTAATCTAGTGACTATCTAAGGAATCACATTCGTGTGAACATCACTTTACAACTGAACTGATTTCATGTTCTTTTTTTGACTCGGTCAATTACTGCAGCAAAAAAAACACACCTGTTGGATTATTATAAAACAGATACAGCTGAAGTCGGAAGTTTACATACACCTTAGCCAAATACATTTAAACTCAGTTTTTCAAAATTCCTGACATTTAATCCTAGTAACAATTCCCTGTTAGGATCACCACTTTATTTTAAGAATGTGAAATGTCAGAATAATAGCAGAAATAATTATTTATTTCAGCTTTTATTTCTTTCAACACATTCCCATTGGGTCAGAAGTTTACATACACTCAATTAGTATTTGGTAGCATTGCTTTTAAATTGTTTAACTTGGGTCAAACGTTTCGGGTAGCCTTCCACAAGCTTCCCACAATATGTTGGGTGAATTTTGGCCCATTCCTCCTGACAGAGCTGGTGTAACTGAGTCAGGTTTGTAGGCCTCCTTGCTCGCACACGCTTTTTCAGTTCTGCCCACACATTTTCTATAGGATTGAGGTCAGGGCTTTTTGTATGGCCACTCCAATACCTTGACTTTGTTGTCCTTAAGCCATTTTGCCACAACTTTGGAAGTATGCTTGGGGTCATTGTCCATTTGGAAGACCAATTTGTGACCAAGCTTTAACTTCGTGACTGATGTCTTGAGATGTTGCTTCAATATGTCCACATAATTTTCCTTCCTGATGATGCCATCTATTTTGAGAAGTGCACCAGTCCCTCCTGCAGCAAAGCACCCCCACAGCATGATGCTGCCACCCCCGTGCTTCACGGTTGGGATGGTGTTCTTCGGCTTGCAAGCCTTCCCCTTTTTCCTCCAAACATAACGATGGTCATTATGGCCAAACAGTTATATTTTTGTTTCATCCGACCAGAGGACATTTCTCCAAAAAGTACGATCTTTGTCCCCATGTGCAGTTGCAAACCGTATTCTGGCTTTTTTATGGCGGTTTTTGAGCAGTGGCTTCTTCCTTGCTGAGCGGCCTTTCAGGTTATGTCAATATAGGCCTTGTTTTACTGTGGACATATATACTTTTGTACCTGTTTCCTCCAGCATCTTCACAAGGTCCTTTGCTGTTGTTCTGGGATTGATTTGCACTTTTAGCAACAAAGTACGTTCATCTATAGGAGACAGAACTCGTCTACAACTCGTTTTGACCAGAGCCATATATACGGAATAGGGAATAGGGTTCCATTTAAGATCCACAATATGTTTTGGCTTTGAATCTATAGTATAAAACATGTAGCAAACCATATACATATAGTACAGGGCTTGTTTGAACATGGTAGACCTGTCCTGTCCTGTTCTCTTTCATCTTGTATTCACCAGAGCAGGGTTTGAACACCAGACAAGAATAATAAAACCACGATTCAATTACAAGACTTGGAATATGTGGGAGGTGAAAATTGCTCATGTATAAAACATCACACTAATGCCGCATAATTATATTAAGCCTCCAAAGATAATTGATGACACAGATTAAAACAATAGAAAACCATCCCACTGGGCACAGACGTCAATTCAACGTCTTTTCCACATTGGTTCAATGTAATTTCATTGAAATTACGTGGAAACGATGTTGATTCAACCAGTGTGTGCCCAGTGGATTAATAGCAGTTTATTTTAGCCGGCCAGGCTACTAATATTACAGATTTGGGATTTTTGTTACTCACACTGCCAGCCAGGCTGATATTGACGCAAATTTGGAATTTTTGTTACTCACACTGCCATCCAGGCTACTAATATCACATATGTGGGGTTTTTGTTACTCACACTGTGCCATCCAGGCTACTAATATAACAGATTTGGGATTTTTGTTACTCACACTGTGCCAGCCAGGCTACTAATATCACAGATTTTTGAATTTCTGTTACTTGGCATCGGGTTTGTTTTTCAAATGCATCCTTGTCTGTAAACACAGTGCTGGAAATAGCTCGATGCCTGCCTGCTCAGTGTCTGGTTGAGACCCAAGATCATCTTGGCAAAGCTAAACCAAACACAAAATAAAATCCTTCTGGGCTGTGTTCCCATCTCCTCTATTCCCTGATCCATATGGATGAAATCGGAGATTAGACAAGTTAGACCAAATTGACTGAACCCCTCAGCAATACTATAACACAGTGGAAGGGAGCACGCTGGCCAGAGTATCTGTCCTGAACCCCTCAACAATACTATAACACAGTGGAAGGGAGTAGGCTGGCCAGGGTATCTGTACTGAACCCCTCAACAATACTATAACACAGTGGAAGGGAGCAGGCTGGCCAGGGTATCTGTACTGAACCCCTCAACAATACTATAACACAGTGGAAGGGAGCAGGCTGGCCAGGGTATCTGTACTGAACCCCTCAACAATACTATAACACAGTGGAAGGGAGCAGGCTGGCCAGAGTATCTGTCCTGAACCCCTCAACAATACTATAACACAGTGGAAGGGAGCAGGCTGGCCAGGGTATCTGTACTGAACCCCTCAACAATACTATAACACAGTGGAAGGGAGCAGGCTGGCCAGGGTATCTGTACTGAACCCCTCAACAATACTATAACACAGTGGAAGGGAGCAGGCTGGCCAGGGTATCTGTACTGAACCCCTCAACAATACTATAACACAGTGGAAGGGAGTAGGCTGGCCAGGGTATCTGTCCTGAACCCCTCAACAATACTATAACACAGTGGAAGGGAAGGGAGCAGGCTGGCCAGGGTATCTGTACTGAACCCCTCAACAATACTATAACACAGTGGAAGGGAAGGGAGCAGGCTGGCCAGGGTATCTGTACTGAACCCCTCAACAATACTATAACACAGTGGAAGGGAGCAGGCTGGCCAGGGTATCTGTACTGAACCCCTCAACAATACTATAACACAGTGGAAGGGAGCAGGCTGGCCAGGGTATCTGTACTGAACCCCTCAACAATACTATAACACAGTGGAAGGGAGCAGGCTGGCCAGGGTATCTGTACTGAACCCCTCAACAATACTATAACACAGTGGAAGGGAGCAGGCTGGCCAGGGTATCTGTACTGAACCCCTCAACAATACTATAACACAGTGGAAGGGAAGGGAGCAGGCTGGCCAGGGTGTCTGTACTGAACCCCTCCACAATACTATAACACAGTGGAAGGGAAGGGAGCAGGCTGGCCAGGGTATCTGTACTGAACCCCTCAACAATACTATAACACAGTGGAAGGGAAGGGAGCAGGCTGGCCAGGGTATCTGTACTGAACCCCTCAACAATACTATAACACAGTGGAAGGGAAGGGAGCAGGCTGGCCAGGGTATCTGTACTGAACCCCTCAACAATACTATAACACAGTGGAAGGGAGCAGGCTGGCCAGGGTGTCTGTGCTAATCAAATCACGTGCTAAAACATATACTGCTAATGTAGCTAGTGGGAATATGTGTGTGTCCTAAGTGATACACTATTCCCTACATAGTGCACTACATATTGATCCAACCTATGAATGGACTAGGTTGCCATTTAGGACACTGGCTATGACTGATCCAAGCAGAGTGACCGGTTAGAGTTCTGGAAGGATTCCTCTTATGGATCAAACTTTTTCATGGAATACTTTTTCTCTGTTGTGAGCCGTGCTGTTAGTCTCATACACATCACAGTAAAACATGATGTTTTCACAAATATGCTGTCCTTTCCTCTCTGGTTTAACTTCATAGAGTGTACATTAATCCAAAAAGTTTATAATGATTAAGTGGAATAATGCTGCCACCAGAGAAAATAAAAATGATTTGCTTAAATTGAGTGATTCTGACACCATAAAGCCGACTGTTGGTTCAGTGGGGATTATAGAGAAGCAGAGAAAAGAGATATATGTAAGAGCCTGGTGCCTTGATGTCTACAAACAAGTAAAGAAACCAGCTGTCCTAGAAATGAACTACCGTCTATTTCTCCATCTCAAAATAGGCCCCATAGTTTGCCCTTTTGGACAGTCATCACTGCTTTGGCGTACTGTTCATTTCTTCTTAGAGATGATTTTTACTACTCTCTCTATGACTTTCACTCTCTCTGCTCTCTCTGTCTCTCTCTGTCTCTCTCTGCCTCTCTCTGCCTCTCTCTGTCTCTCTCTCTGTCTCTCTCTCTCTCTCTCTCTCTCTCTTCTCTCTCTCTCTCTCTCCCCCCCCCCCCCCCCCCCCCCCCTCTCTCTCTCTCTCTCTCTCTCTCTCTCTCTCTCTCTCGCTTTCTCTTTCTGTCAGAGGAGGAAACATCAAAGTGGGTAAATAACAAATAAAAAACAGAAGTGGGATTTGTGCGGGTTTAAGGCCGAGTAAAGTAAAGTAGTGTCACTGACTAATACATTATTTACATTTTAAAGGAACTGCAAATTAGTTGAAAGTTGAAAAGGAAGCCATCGCATACAGATTAAAGCATGGCGTGGACAAAAGAAGGACATTTCACAAATCTAAGCACCCAAAAGAA
>NW_028163125.1:0-24396 GCF_964263955.1 Coregonus lavaretus | reverse complement strand
CAAAATGCAAATTGAGCCACTGACAACAAACACAGCCTACAAAGATAAAGGAGGCTAGGGACACACACATACACACACACATACACTCGCACGCACACACAGCATACTTAAATAGTGTGGCCTGTCTGGTGACAGAATGTGCAGCACTGGTCTCATCAGCCCTGTAATATAGCTATAGTCTGTGATTATATGGAGAGAAACTAAGGGTGTCTGTGTCTGTGAGTTATTGGTGTCAGACAGAAAACAACTGAAGGTGATATAGCTGTGTGACAGGTTTAATTGTTGTGCATAGGGTTTCTTAGTGTTTGTATTATTTTGTGTGAGTGTGTGTGTGTGTGTGTTTGTGTGTTTGTCTGCAGTAACAGGGAAGGTAAGATAATAGGTGTGAAATACCATTATGTTTCATTTCAACCTCTGATCCCACTTCCTCTTCCTGTCTGACACTTCCTGTCGTCAGGAGACGTCTCTGTTTAAATAACCTCTATGGTGGTGATGTTTGCTGCCCACGGTGCTTAATGGGATGCAGAGTTTGTCCTCAAACCTCTGGGCTGTTATTGATATATCATAATAGAAACATTTTCCATCAGATACACAGACTGACACAGACAGGCAGTCAGTCAGTCAGGCAGGCAGGCAGACATACAGACAGAGACAAACACACATCACACAGTAGTCGTACTGTCTCCCTCCCACTGAGACTCTGTTCCCTAGATTGACAGTTCCATTGTGTTGTAGAGGGCTGCTGTGAATTAGCATACTGCCATGGTGATTTCACACTCTGTAACTTGTATTTTACCCTCTCTGAAGAACATAGGCATTTGTATGTGTGTGTGTGTGTGCGTGCGTGTGTGTGAGCAGTTCTGATTCGAGGGATGAAATGTAACACTTGTAAACGTCGCTCTGAGGAGTAAGCGTTCCCGAAGGAATCTTGTTCATTTTCCCATTTCTGCTCCAAGAGATACAGATGACATCGCTTCTGTGTGTGTGTGTGTGTGTGCATGTGTGTGTCATACAGTGTGTGTTTTTGTGTGTGCATGCGTGTGTGTGTGTGAGAGAGAGAGAGCGAGAGAGAGAGGGAGGGAGGGATAAGGAAAAGATAGATAGAAAGGCAGATAGAAAATGTGTTTTCCCAAAAGGGAAACGCTGTGTAACCACTGCAACATTACTGAACCAGAAACAGAACTGCACTTTCTCTTAAAATGCAACATTTTTAGGTGATATTAAAAAGTTCCCAAAACCTCTGTGATGAGGCCAAGCTGCCCATCCTATTAGCCTTTTACTGCAGTGGGCTAAATCAGGGTCACACAAAGTGTTTCTTAGTCTTAAACAAATCTACTTTGAAACAAAAGTATACACCTCACACACATGGTTATGGGCTTGAAGAAAAGAAGACACCTGTACCATGTCAGATATAGAGCTGAAATATTTTACATTTTGAGTTTGCATCCCAATATTACACTTTATATACATAATTGAAGACTGAAATATAACAAAACCGCTTGACATAGAAACACCGTAAAAATAAAAAATAAAGTGTATTAATTATGAGATTATGAAAAAGATTAATAACATTCCACCCATGAGTCCACTAGAGGGCGATTTGGTCATTTGACTACAGGAAAGGGCTACGAGTAGAGTTGAACATTGGCAGCATCCTTACCTACTGAAGCTGTGTATAGACCGTCTGGTCTCATAGCTTGTCTCTGTAATGTGATTTGCTGCCTGCTGATTGGATTACAACGCTGACATCCATGTCCATACTATAACAGCCATGTCCACTAACACACTCACACATGCCAAGCACGTAATCACATACACATACACACACACACACACACACACACATACACACGCACACGCACACACACACACATGCATACAAACATAAACACAGGTGCAGGCGCATGCAAAAAAAATTGTTGAATGGCGTCATCTGGGGTGTGTGTGTGTGTGATGTGTGTGTGAATGGGAAACACATCTGGCTCTGAGCTAAGTGGTTCAGTGTATGAGAAAGTTGATGTCAAAGCCTTACCTCGTCTCAAACACAACTGAATACACTACAATTTGCAAGCTAGCACAGCGAGCGTGGCAAGTGTATCGCAATAGGGAAGGTGAACATGAAAAGTGTATCTGAATACAGTTAGCGACTGCAATGTGTGCCTTGGCAATCATGATGTTTGTTCCTTGTGATTGTTGACATCAATGCTAAAGCGGGTTCCCAAATTGAATAAATCCCCAGGAGGATGTGGGCTATAACCCCACAGAGGATGAGAGGAGCCTCACACACACACCAGGCCTCGCTCTGTGTCAACATAATAAAATGTAAAATAATCTTCTCTTTTAACCAAGAATCAGAAGATATTCATTACGCATGCTAGGGAGATTGTCATTTCATATGCAGCTGCAAAGCTTTAAGTGTGTGTGTGTTAAAGTTAATGCTATGCATGAGCTAAAAATGCCTCTCATCAGAGAGACTGGGGAGCATAATTATATCCCGCTTAAATTATTAGCTCTGTGTGTGTGCATGGGTTTGTGTGTTTGGATGTGTGTGTCAGTGTGTCTGTGGGTGTGTGTGTTTGTGGGTGTGTGTGTGTTTAGGTGTGGGGTGTGGGAGTGTGTTTGTGTGGGTGTGTGTGTTTGTGTGGGTGTGTGGGTGTGTGGGTGTGTGTGTGTGGGGTTTTGTGTGTGGCTGTGTGGGGGTGTGTGTTTGTGTGGGTGTGTGTGTGGGTGTGGGTGTGTGGGGGTGTGTGTGTGGGGGTGTGTGGGTGTGTGGGTGTGTGTTATTCTCTTTATGAGCTACATCTGCAGAGCTAGTCCATGCTAATAAACCAATTACAGTAACGACTGTTCCTCAAGTTTACTTCCATTTGATAGTGAAAGGAGATTAGTGGATAAAGCCTCTCTCTCTCTCTCTCTCTCTCTCTCTCTCACTCGCTCTCTTTCTTTCTCTTTGAGTCTCTCTCTCTCTCTCTCTCTCTCGCTCTCTCTTTCTTTCGCTCTCTGCGTTATAGTAGAGTTGAGTAACTCTTTAAGGTTTGCATGTCAATTCTGTAATGAATATTCAGGCATATTGTGTTCTTTGATATTTATCTACAACACTGGTTTGTGGGTGTGCGCCGTGAGGGTACCTGTGTGTGTGTTTCACTCCAAACTCCAGCCTGTCAGTCTGTCTGTGGATGATTGGCTGTGTTGCTATGGTAGCCAGAAAGGCAGATAATAACTCTGTAGCCAGAGAAGGCCAGAGAGAGACGGTCATTGATTTTACCACAGACAAATGTTGTGTGTGTGTGTGTGTGTGTCTGTGTGTGATGCATAAGTGCTAATGCCAGTGCACAGATGGGAGAGCGAATAACAGCATGATGAATGGAACAGCCAGAGTTTATTAATTCCCAACAACACAGGACACGCACACGCACACACACATACACACGCAATACTCCACATTCCAGCAGACAGATGGTATAGGACTGTCTGCGTATATCCAGGTGTAATGGTGCAGCTAATGCTTCTGCCCTGCATGAGCGATACAGAATATTATATAAATGAGAATGTATGCATTATCAGTAAGTGTGTGTGAATATCAGACTTTATCTTAGTTTGAGTTTCTCTCTATTAGCTACCTCATTCCACTCTTTGTTACCATGGGTAAACCAGCTGTAGAGAGACACCGTTTCTCACTTTACCTTCCTACTTTACCTTCCTACTTCCAGAGCACAGTGCTGGGCTGGAACCATCCTAAGAGGGTGTTGTTGTGTATGTGTGTCTCTTTAGGGAGGACCAGACAGGCCAACCTACTCTGGGTTTATTGATCACAGGGTATCCCAGCCTCCCTCAAGGCCGACAGTGTCATTTATAGGGGATTAGCAGTGTAGTGTTGGGTTTCAGGTTGTTAGGTATGTATGTGTAGAGGAAGGGCCAGATTTTGTCCTCCCCCAGGCAAACCTGCTGTCTGACCAGGTCACAGCCAATCACAGCTGAGGTTGTAGGTCAGAGCCGTGGTGGGTACTAAATCAGGCTCAGGGGAACTATGGTACCATGAAGGAGGGTTAAAGGTGAAGTAATCCTCTGTCTGGAGTAGCAGATCTGGAGGGGGGGTTGGGGGATGCGGGTGGGGGCCTACCTAATTGAAAAACAAGAGGTCATGTTAAAAAGATAACAATAATTTATTTGGTGGCACATTAAGGTTGGGGTCCTTACCATTTTAATTCAGAGGACTTTATCTATTTAAATGCAAGTGAAGAGTTAAATGGTGCTATTTATTTTCATAGCCAATCTCTCAAGTCATGAATTAAATTTCAATAGATTTTCATAATTGATGCGGTTGAGATAGATTTGACCTCAACCCTGCTTAACATGCTATGGTCTCTGGTTCTCCCCCTCATTGCTGTAGCTACATTGTTATTACGAGTCTATCAACTCCAATGCTTAGAAAATATTATTTGGGGGGGGTTTAAAAGCTGATGTCCTAATTATGTTGCAACAAGGGCCACTTAGTGAAGCTGTAGGACACTTATACAAGGAACTGAAGAGGAAAATGTATTCTGTGTGTATGTGTGTCTGTCTGTCTGTCAGGCAGGCAGGCAGGTTTTAGCAGACTAATGATGTTTAATGTGTCGACTGTTTTACAGTGCACATGCCAAACTTAGTGGGATGAAACAACAGCTACTTCAATTTACACCTTGTCTTTTGCAGAGGTGTAAACGTGTGTGTTGTTAAACATGTGAACATCAAGAGGAAAGAATCTACTGGTATTTCGTACATATTTGAAGTAGAAGAAATGTGTGCTCTTAAAAAAAAAATGTGTGTGTGACCCTGAAGACTCGTGTTAGCATCCCAGACTTGAACTCAGTGGGCTAATGCTGTGTGGAGTCACGTAGACACCCTGGGACATTTTAAACACGTACTGTAGAAGAATTAGGACTGGGAATTGCAGGGACCTCACAATAAGATATTATCATGATACTTATGTGCTAATACGATATGTATTGCGATTCTCACAATTCTATATGTATTGTGATTCGATACTGCAATATTATTGTGATTTGATATTCCAAACATATTTCTCTCACTATATGTCTGCTGTAGAGAGATAAGGAAGAGCAAGAGAAAAGTCAGGGAAATAAAAGTGCTGAAAACATGTTTGCTCACTATTTAAAAAGAAGATGGAGAACAAGTCATAGAATGAAAAATACCGGAGTTTTGGCGCAGGTACAGCTGACTAGCGCTAACAATTTTTTACAAATCGATCCTTGGAGTAAAAAATCTATATAATATTGTCCAAAAATAATATTGCGATATGTTACTGTAACGATTTAACCCCCCATCACTAATAGGAATAGATCGTAGGTTAAACTGTTATTTTAGTGTGTGCGTGCGTGTGTGCCAGCAGCATTATCACGGGTGCCAGACTGGTGGTGCAGTGATAAGGGGCTGTGCGTGTGCATGACACTGCACAATGGTGAAAAGGGCACGCTTCCTTGGTGTGTGTTTTATGACTCAGGGGAATGACTTGGCACACAATGCAGTTAACGTTTGGCGTTCGGCCATTTTCTTTCTGAGCATTCTGATTCTCTACAGTACCCATGACCTCACCCTGTGCATGGTGTGTGTGTGTGTGTGTCCTGTAATCTATGCATCAATTCTGTGTTTAATGGTAGTCTCTCTATCTCTTTCTCCCCTTCACTCTCCCTCTCTCTCTGCTGGGCTGTGGATCCAGGAGGAAGGAGGATCAGGTGAGTGCTTTAACATACATACATCCTACTGTAGCATAGTCCCAGTCAGTATTAGATAGAAAGTCGCAGCCAGAGTGCGAACTACACCATGACACCATGACACCACAGGGTGGGGGGGGGGGGGGGGGGGGGGGTCTCTGTATTGACATTTTTTATGGGCCTAATAATAAAGACGTCATTAATTACCTTTTAATGTGGCATGAACACAACCAGTCATGATATTTTAATCTGATTGTCAACAAATCCCTTCAAAAAGTAGGCTACCTGTGCATGTTTGTCCGCTCCAAAATAATTTCAGCATCCAAACTGCATGTATACTCCAGTGGCGGTCGGTGCCATTTAAGATGAGGGAGGACGATTTATTTTTTCATGAGCATGGCCTTATTTCTATTACAGCATATTGGATGACTGTCATTCATATTCCATTCACCCAGCTCAATGTTACAGCGATAGGTTTAGGCTAGTACGTGATACTCAAATTTTCCCTATACCCATCATGAGGTTGCTACAACCTAGCCTATTAATGAAAGTTTACAACGTAGGTGCACACAGGTTGAGTGAAACATTTGAGGTGACAGACAGACACATTCAATACCGCCTTGCCCACTCTTGCCTGCATCTAGCTGATCTAGGGTGTAATCATTAGTCCAACAGTTGCAAACAAGAGTTTTTATTGGACAAATTCAAGTATGTTTCGTTCCGTTTGCTTCCGCAAAAGAAACGTTTTTCAACAGAATCGGCTGAATGAATACACCCCTGATCAAGCGTAAACACAGTTCACTTTCATAGCAGCCACGTTATATTCCTTCTCACATCTATGCGCTTTCCTCCTCTCACCTTTTCCCTTCGCTTGTGGACTTCAACCTTTCCAAGCCAAACCATATCATAACCGCTACATATCCTTGTCACCATATTAGCTAAAGTAACGTCATAGTCAACATAGCTAATAGAACTAACGAGTTATTCATTAACGTTACAGTGTACAGTCAGTAAGCAGTTTAGCACTTACACCGGCGTGCCCCGGTGGCAAGAAATTATTCAAACCAAAAGCTTACATTGACTTGGAAGAGTTCCAGTGTTGTGTTGGATAGCCATAGCCAGCTAGCTAACATAGGCTAAACTAGCTAGCTGCATTTGCTAGCTAAGTAAGTGAAACTGAAAGTGAAAAAAATATATAAATTCTCTCTCTCTATCACTCTCTTGCATTTCCTTCATTTTGGAATAAATGTATTTGTTCAAAACTGTTCAACTATTGTCTTTCTCTCTCTTTGAGTCAACTACTCACCACATTTTATGCACTGCAGTGCTAGCTAGCTGTATCTTATGCTTTCAGAACTACATTCATTCTCTGATCCTTTGATTGGGTGGACAACATGTCAATTCATTCTGCAAGAGCTCTGATAGGTTGGAGGACGTCCTCCGGAAGTTGTCATAATTACTGTGTAAGTCTATGGAAGGGGGTGAGAACCATGAGCCAGAGGAGGATGGAAGCTTGCTGTCCTCCGGCTACACCATGGTGCTACCCTACAGAGTGCTGTTGAGGCTACTGTAGACCTTCATTGCAAAATAGTGTGTTTTAATCAATTATTTGGTGGTATGAATATATTTAGTATAGTTTTATCTAAAAAGGATAACTTCTTCAATGTTTTAACATTTTTATTTTTATGACATTCACGGAGGAGGATGGTCCTCCCCTTACTCCTCTGAGGAGCCTCCACTGGTATACCTTTTCTGTAGCCTGAAAAGTCGGGACACCTGAAATGGGGAAAAACGGGATGGTCACCCAAACACACACGGTCAACTTACTAGACTAGTCTACAATGTTTATTACCATGAACTTCAAATAGGTCTACCGGTAGCCAGTGTGTAGTCTGATTGCCGGTCTCTGTGAAAAAAGTAACACTCTCTATTTTGGCACTTACTTGGGTTTACCCTCCACTAGGCCTATACCACTGCCGGTAGCCTACCCTCTCAGCCAAGGCCATTTTAAACACATGAGCACACGTAGAATAAGTAACCTACATTCAATATAATACATGAGTTGAATCAAAACATGTTTTACACCCTAGTTACACCATGAAGTTGTCCATAATGCTTGGAGTCTTCACAGATCGTGTGACATAAAACACTACCTTTCTTTCCTTACATGAATGACATTTATGACAGTGTAATTTGTCATTATTAAGCATTTAACAATTGAATTAGAACATTGAACTTAAACCCTGTATTAATCATGGATCTTGGACAGCTCGGAAAATGCACTGTATGTGTAACTATGCCTACATAACATTTCATTATGTTTCACCGTTAAAACAGTTCTCATGGGCACACAAATCCAAAATAATGTAGACCTATACCATTGCAAAATGTATTGCTTGTAACCGAAAGAGTCAACTATAGGCCTACTGTCATTAACGTATATATACTTGTTGGATGGATTGAATGCGCATTGGTGTCTAGCTGTAGGCTAGTTGTCTAGTGATATTATTGACCATCATCAGCTGATACAGGAAATAAATCAAATATTGATAGAAAATAATAAAGCTAAATAAATGTGGTCCTCTGTAGCTCAGCTGGTAGAGCACGGCGCTTGTAACGCTAAAGTAGTGGGTTCGATCCCCGGGACCACCCATACACAAAAAAATTTAATAATGTATGCACGCATGACTGTAAGTCGCTTTGGATAAAAGTGTCTGCTAAATGGCATATTATTATTATTAAATGGTCTGCTACTTCTGGCCATGGATGGCACAGAGAACACCAATACAGGCGCGCACCTGAAAAACAAAGCAATGAGAACTCTAAACAGCTGTGACAAAAGCAAACAATGATAAATCAACTGATAAATCTAAAGTATTGGAATAAAGGCAAGGACGCATGGCAAACAAATGGCAAAAATGAGGAAGTTCAAAGTTAAATCTATCCATAAAGGAGCTCAACTGAGGTCAAAATTCAGCACTACTGAGTGGACAGCGCCTCCACATATAAATAAATTGTTTAAACCATGACAGAGAGATGGGGGTCTTCGTTGCTTTTATTTTAATATTTACCGCTGTAAAACATATTTACCACTGCATTTTTAACAAATAGGAGAATGGTTAAATTAGCATTATTTAGAGACCCCCAACGTTTGACTTTTGTTGCATTTAGGGGAGCTAACGTCTTATTCAGGGGAGCTGAGACCCCTTCTGGCTCCCCCGTAATTTGCACCATGGTTGCGAGAACCTTTAAATTGCTGTAGTTACAGTAGGGCTGTGTACAGCATCTTAGGTTGTGGGTTACTAGGGATCTGTCCAGGGACCTGACTTCTCTGACTGATCTGAGTTGAGTACTGCTGAATAAAGGTTTAGAAACTGAACTCCAAACCTTCTGAAGCAGAGTATAGAACGTAGTATGTGTGTGTTTGTGTGCCTAGTGCTCCACTGTAACAGACAGTCTCATTAGATGTAGATTCTAAAGCACACTAATTAACAGCCTCATTAAGGCTGGAGCTGCTCTCCTGCAGAGTAACACACACACACACACACACACACACACACACACACACACAAACCCTTAATGTGTTTGTGATGTGACTGATTTTATCCGGACATTTGAAGGAGAAGTGCTTCATGACATAAAAATGTGTGACAGACGGGATTCGAACATGGTCATCTGCCTACCTCAAGACTGTTAGCCAAGGCAAGTATTTGTATGTCTCAATAAAGGTTACTCATCATGTGAGTATGGTTCATTAAACCACCATAACATACATGTGGGACTGTTCTCATGGGAAACAAGACAGCTTTCTCTCCTCTTCATCCCTCTCTCCTCCTCCTCCCTCGCTCTTTCCACTTCCATCCCTCTCTCTCTGGAGTCTCTGCTGTCGTGATTCGAATATCCAGATGAGCTGTATGAATGATTAATTACTGTAACGAAGGGAGGGGACCACCTCATACGGGTTTAACAACCAATCAAAGATCAGAGAACGGGGACAGCTGTCCAATGACATTGAGTTTCCATATTCCCAGCACCACAAAGATAGACATTGAATGATAGTCACTGATTGGCCAGAGGGTCCACTCACCTAATCTCCCAGGTGTGGATCAGTCCCTCATCAGAGAGGAAGAATGAGAACCAGATGTGTTTAGTCCAGAGATACCTTTTTATTCCTTCCCCACTGCACTGTCTCTCTCTCCCAGTCACATAATGCAGACAGAATATAAGACTGTAGGCCTTGAAAAGCTCCAGAGGATCGATGTCTGTGCTCCCATGTAGATTCATGCATGCACGCACACATGCACACACACACACACACACACACACACACACACACACACACACACACACACACACACACACACACACACACACACACACACACACACACACACACACACACACACACACACACACACACACACACACACACACACACACACACACACACACTGGTTTGAACAATGTCTGGAGCCTGGGAACAGGATGTGTATTATTTCATGCTCCAGAGTTGTGATTGATCAGAGGATGAAGTGATTAGTGGAGGAGTCTTTCATGCTGTGCTCTCTTCTTTTTTCCTATTCTTTATTTTTCATGGAACTAATGAGCAAGGTTACCAGTTTGTCCTTGGATGTGTGTGTGTGTGTGTGTGTGTGTGTGTATGTGTATGTGTATGTGTATGTGTGTGTGTGTATGTGTATGTGTATGTGTATGTGTGTGTGTGTTCGTGTGTGTTTGTGCGTGCATGTGTGTGTGTCACAGAGGCATCATGCCTATAGGGGGCACAGGGGCATGTGCCCCCTCAGATTTGTCCTATTTCTTTATATATATATATTTTTTTACATTTTAGTCATTTAGCAGACACTATTATCCAGAGCGACTTACAGTTAGTGAGTGCATACATTATTATTATTATTTTATTATTTTTGTATTTAATTTTTGTACTTTTATAAAGTGTTGTCGTTTCTCTGTAATACTACTAGCCACCTTGCAATTTTATGAAGTTGGCTTTAGTTAGCTGAGATAGGTTCCCAATCTCCCAACCTCATAACTAGCTACCAAGAAGCCATTTCAGGCTATCAATCCAGTTAGAGTAGCTACATTGTCGAACTACAGGTAACTGCCAAAATAAAGGAAACACTAACATAAAGTGTCTTCATAGGGGTTTGGGCCACCACGAGTCAGAACAGCTTCAATGTGCCTTGGCATAGATTCTACAAGTGTCTGGAACTCTATTGGAGGGATGCTACACCATTCTTCCACAATAAATTCCATAATTTTGTGTTTTGTTGATGGTGGTGGAAAACGCTGTCTCAGGCGCCACTCCTGAATCTCCCATAAGTGTTCAATTGGGTTGAGAGCTGGTGACTGAAACATTTACATTTTAGATTTTAGTCATTTTAGCAGACGCTCTTATCCAGAGCGACTTATAGTTAGTGAGTGCATACATGTTTCATACTGGGACAGCCATGGCATATGGCTTACATCGCTTTCATGCTCATCAAACCATTCAGTGACCACTCGTGCCCTGTGGATTGGGGCATTGTCATCTTATAAGGCATTGCCATGGTAGCCAAAATAATGGCCAAAATAATGGCCTGCCCAGCATTTCTATACATGACCCTAAGCATTATGGGATGTTAATTGCTTAATTAACTCACCTATATACACTAACAGTCAAAAGTTTGGACACACCTACTCATTCAAGGGTTTTTCTTTATTTTTACTATTTTTAAATTGTAGAATAATAGTGAAGACATCAAAACTATGAAATAACACATATGGAATCATGTAGTAACCAAAAAAGTGTTAAACAAATCAAAATGTATCTGAGATTTGAGATTATTCAAAAAGCCACCCTTTGCCTTGATGACAGCTTTGCACACTCTTGGCATTCTCTAAACCAGCTTCATGAAATAGTCACCAGGAATGCATTTAAATTAAAAGGTGTGCCTTCTTAAAAGTTAATTTCTGGAATTTCTTTCCTTCTTAATACATTTGAGCCAATCAGTTGTGTTGTGACAAGGTAGGGGGGGTATACATTTACATTTACATTTTAGTAATTTAGCAGATGCTCTTATCCAGAGTGACTTACAGTTAGTGAGTGCATACATTATATATTTTTTATTTTTCATACCCCCCGTGGGAATACAGTATACAGGGTATACAGAATATAGCCCTATTTGGTAAAAGACCAAGTCCATACTATGGCAAGAACAGCTCAAATAAGCAAAGAGAAATGACAGTCCATCATTACTTTAAGACATGAAGGTCAGTCAATAGGGAACATTTAAAGAACTTTGAAAGTTTCTTCAAGTGCAGTCGCAAAAACTATCAAGCGCTATGATGAAACTGGCTCTCATGAGGACCTCCACAGGAATGGAAGACCCAGAGTTACCTCTGCTGCAGAGGATAAGTTCATTAGAGTTACCAGCCTCAGAAATTGCAGCCCAAATAAATGCTTCACAGAGTTCAAGTAACAGACACATCCCAACATCAACTGTTCAGAGGACACTGTGCGAATCAGGTCTTCATGGTCGAATTGCTGCAAAGAAACCACTACTAAAGGACACCAATAAGAAGAAGAGACTTGCTTGGGCCAAGAAACACGAGCAATGGACATTAGACCGGTGGAAATCTGTCCTTTGGTCTGGTCTCCAAATTGGAGATTTTTGGTTCTTTGTGAGACGCGGTGTGGGTGAACGGATGATATCTGCATGTGTATTTCCCACAGTAAAGCATGGAGGAGGAGGTGTTATGGTGTGGGGGTGCTTTGCTGGTGACACTGTCTGTGATTTATTTAGAATTCAATGCACACTTAACCAGCATGGCTACCACAGCATTCTGCAGTGATATGCCATCCTATCTGGTTTGGGCTTAGTGGGACTATCATTTGTTTTTCAACAGGACAATGACCCAACACACCTCCAGGCTGTGTAAGGGCTATTTTACCAAGAAGGAGAGTGATGGAGTGCTGCATCAGATGACCTTGCCTCCACAATCCCCCGACATAAACCCAATTGAGATGGTTTGGGATGAGTCGGACCGCAGAGTGAAGGAAAAGCAGCCAACAAGTGCTCAGCATATGTGGGAACTCCTTCAAGACTGTTGGAAAAGCATTCCAGGTGAAGCCGGTTTGGAGAATGCCAAGAGTGTGCAAAGCTGTCATTCATTTTCATTTTCATCATTTAGCAGATGCTCTTATCCAGAGCGACTTACAAATTGGTGCATTCACCTTATGATAGCCAGTGGGACAACCACTTTACAATATATATATATATATATATTATATTTTTTTTTTGGGGGGGGGGGGTGGTGGTGTAGGGGGGGTAGAATGATTACTTTTATCCTATCCCAGGTATTCCTTAAAGAGGTGGGGTTTCAAGTGTCTCCGGAAGGTGGTGAGTGACTCCGCTGTCCTGGCGTCGTGAGGGAGAAGAGGTAGGGGGGCCAGCAGGCCAGAGGTGGATGAACGCAATGCCCTCGTTTGGGTGTAGGGACTGATCAGAGCCTGAAGGAACGGAGGTGCCGTTCCCCTCACAGCTCTGTACAGGCAGGGAGCCCAGCCAACAGCGAGTTGCAGTAATCCAGACGGGAGATGACAAGTGCCTGGATTAGGACCTGTGCCGCTTCCTGTGTAAGGTAGGGTCGTACTCTGCGAATGTCATCAGGGCAAAGGGTGGCTATTTGAAGAATCTCAAATATAAAATATATTTTGATTTGTTTAACACTTTTTGGGTTACTACATGATTCCATTTGTGTTATTTCATAGTTTTGATGTCTTCACTATTATAATTTTTTCTACAATCTAGAAAATAGAAGAAATAAAGAAAAACCCTGGAATGAGTATGTGTGTCCAAACTTTTGACTGGTACTGTATATATTTTTTTTTATACATATTTGTTATATATATATGTAGTTTTTACTCAGTAGGGGTCTCAACTTACTGTTGAGCATTAGAATAGTAGAATACAAAAGGTGCAATTTTGAAATGTCGTTGTGCATCAGCAGTTTTTGTCTTGATATTTCAGTAACTGACTGTCACTCAATTAGCACATGTCAGCTAACATTCTTTTGATTTTTAAGTTTTTCTAGCGGCCAGCTATAAACTTGTAGTAATCATGGTCGAATTACCGACCGGTGGGCCCCCCATTGACTTTGTTAGTCACTCTCACTCAGATATCATATTAAAAACTGCAAACATTTCTCTCCACCTTATGACAAAATGTGTAGAATTGCAGGAAATTAGCTGTAAAACTGAAAATGTTTCTCTCCGCAAAATATGTAGAATTGCAGCAAACTTGCTCTAAAACTGCAACATTTTCTTTATGCCCCATGGCAAAATGTGTAGAATTGTAGGAAATTAACTCTAAAACCAAATTTTCTCTCCACTGTCAAGAGGGGGGCCGCTAAAATGTTTTGCTCACAAAGTAATGAATAGTCTTCCATTGTAGTGTTGTGCATGGCCTGGAACATAAAGACACACATGCATGACACACACAAACACACATGTATGACGCACACCTGTTGATAAATCAATCACTTAATTTTTTTTATGTTTTGGCTTAGGGCCCCCAAAAGGCTTGGGTTGACTCTGAATGCATCTGTCTGACTGCATAGTGAGGAGAAGAGAGGAGAGGAGATGAAGAATCTGTTTAGTGTCTGACACAATGGCAGCCAAGGTTGTGTGTGTGTAGAGGTAGAGACACTTTCTGGAGGAATTCTGAATGAGTCACATCCCCTGTATTCTTTTGGTGGTATGGAGGAGCGAAGAAGGACAGAAAGGGTTTGGGAGGAGGAAGGGAGAGGGTTTTCTCTCTTCTCTTCTCCAAGTCTGTTCCAGAAGAGACTGTATCGTCACACGTAGCACTCGCCTTCAAAGGAAAAGGGAAATATGTGTGTGAGAGAAGGAAGGAGTCCATGACAGACAGCCGAGGAAGCCCTTTCAGTATCTCTAATAGCAGACAGCCTTTGCTGAGCCTTTCCTCACTATGGCCCATGCGGGAATCAAACCCACAACCCTGGTGTTGCTAGCACCTTAGTCTGATTTTTTTTTAATGTTTTGGCTTAGGCCCCCCAAAAGGCTAGGGCTGGCTCTGACTGCATCTGTCTGACTGCATAGTGACATTCTCATTCCAAAACATTAACAAAAATTCAGTGATTGATTTATAAACAGGTGTGCCTCAAAACAGGTCTCCCCCAACAACATTTTGTTTAGGGCCTCCAAAAGGCTAGGGCTCTGACTGCATGTGTGGGTATGGATGTGGGTACGCAGACCCGCGAGCCGCTGTGGCCGCTGATATAAAGATTCCGATTTTTTGTGTCCCCCAGGCTAGGGTTTCCCAAACTTTTTTTTGTTGTCCTAGCATTACACAGCTAATTCAAATAATGAAAGCTTGATGATGAGTTGGTTATTTGAATCAGCTGTGCAGTGCTAGGGGAAAAACCAAAACATGCACCCAGGAGGTCCCGAGAACCGAGTTTGGAAAACCCTGACCTAGGCTACAGCTCAGTGGGCTAACATGTAGTACATGTAAGTGCCTGTGTGTGTGTGTTTTTATAGTGTATTTGCTGTATGATCAGTATGAAGAATCAATGTGTGTCATGAGGAAAGCCCAGTCTCACTATGCAAACACACACGACCTCCGGAGATTACTGTTGCCCCACTATGTACACACACACACACACACACACACACACACACAAACACACACACACATGCACACACGTAAGCACGCTCACATGAACCCAATCCAGTCCGAGCTCCATTGTCTCTCTCTGTGTGCATCTGTGCTCTGTAAATACGTTTACCTTTGTATGTGCTGTGTGTGTGTGTGTGTGTGTCAGTATGTTTGGATGCGTCAGTATACTTGTTGACTTATTTTCTGCAGCAGAATCAATCGCAGCAGAGATTGGGCCCGCAGATTAATTTTATGCAAATGTATGCTAATGACTATGACACAGAACTTCACCGCATCAGTTCTATGCAAATCATGTTTGCTAAACAGGCAACTTGGCAGGAGACCCCATTTCCCAACACCCCCCTCTCTCCCCCTCGTTCCACAATCCTCTATTTTCTTCCCTCACCCCCTCAACCCTTTCTCTCCCCTCCTCCCTTTACAGTCCCTTCAGCCCCCCACTCTGTCCTCAATTTCCCTACACACCCTACTTTCCCCTCCCCCTCCAACCAAGCACTCTACACTTTCCTCTTCCCTCTTTTCATACATTTTCCCTCCTTTTCCCTTTTCTCCCCAATTCCTCTCTCCACCCTTTCTTCTCCCTGGCTCGCCTCTCTACCCTACCCCCTCTCCCCAATTTCCCCTCTCTCCATCTCTCCACATTCTCCCCCCTCAACCATACTCTCCCCCTAACCATTCTTTCTAATCCTACCTCCTCTTCCCTTCTCTTCCTCCTCTTCCTCTCCTCTCCCTTTCTTTCTCCCTTTACCTCCTCTCATCATTAACCCTTCTTCCAGATTTGACCCTCTCATTCTATACCTTACCCCTTTCAGCCTTTTCTCTCCCTTTCTCCCTGACCTTCCTGCTTAAATCTACCCCTTCAAATGATCCTCTCCCCCTCCCCTCCTTTCCCCTTCTCTCCTTTCGCCTCTCCCGCTCCTCTCCTCCTCTCTGTAAATGGACTAATGGAGCTTAAGGAAAACATTGTCAAAGTGCCTGGAAAGCAGAAATAGGGAATCAGGCAGCTAAATAACCACACACACACACACACACACACACACACACACACACACACACACACACACACACACACACACACACCCTCACATTAGGCTTGCTAATCGCAGGTTAACAGATGAGAGGAGAGATGGTGACAGGAAAGGAAGAGGAGAAGAGAGGAGATTAAGAATCTGTTTAGTGTCTGACACAATGGCAGCCAAGGTTGTGTGTGTGTAGAGGTAGAGACACTTTCTGGAGGAATTTCTGAATGAGTCACATCCCCTGTATTCTTTTGGTGGTATGGAGGAGCGAAGAAGGACAGAAAGGGTTTGGGAGGAGGAAGGGAGAGGGTTTTCTCTCTTCTCTTCTCCATGTCTGTTCCAGAAGAGACTGTATCGTCACACGTAGCACTCGCCTTCAAAGGAAAAGGGAAATATGTGTGTGAGAGAAGGAAGGAGTCCATGACAGACAGCAGAGGAAGCCCTTTCAGTGTCTCTAATAGCAGACAGCCTTTGCTGAGCCTTTCCTCACTATGGCCCATGCAGGAATCAAACCCACAACCCTGGTGTTGCTAGCACCTTAGTCTAACCCACAGAGCTATTCTAGACAGAGTAGCCGAGGGCTATTTACATAGTAGGGTTTGAAGTTCATATAGGTACATTTCGAATTAAGAACCAACGATGTGCTACCTTTTTGTAGCATTTCTGACAATGGTAAAATATTTTTATGCTGAAGCTCAGAGTTCTAACACCAGGTCAAACAACTCAGTTGCTTGGCAATAATACAGCTGCTTCTGCACCAGGCTGCCAGTTATAAGAAGTGGATGAGAACAAACCTAGGCTATTGTAATTAGCTAGCTATATGGTGGTATTCAAGCTGACGTTAATCAATAAATGCAAACAGATATTTTGATTAGCTAGGCAGCTAGCTAGCTAACTTTATCTACCTAACATTAGCTAATGTTACCTTACTTGTCCAAAGTTCAGCAGCTAGCCTCTGTAGCTAGTTAACAACAGTCAGTGGAAAGCTAGCTAGCTATCGAACAGGCAAAGAAAAGTAGCTAGCGATATTTGGTTATGGAAGGTTTTTACACAAATTACCTCAGCCATTAGCTAATTAGCTAACTAGCTATCTAGCTAGAGCCAGACAATAACAGTTGACCTCGACACAGAAGCTAGCTAACATTAGCTAGCTCACATCAAAATGCCAGTCCTACATTTTGCCACAAAACATAGCTAGTTAGCTAGCTACATCAGTTCAAAACCAACACCAAACTTTGGGCAAATGTTCATGCTGCTACCTTACAATGCATGCAATGGGCTTTTGCAACACAAGCTATCTAGCTTCTCCATAGTCCAAGCTATGGTAAGCGCTAGCCACATTTCAATGTCAGACCGGACACAACTCAAACTGTAGCTGAGAAAACATGTAGCTAACTATGTTAAACACCCAATGCACATGTAAACAGCGCCTCGGTTTGCACTGCAGTGTGCAAATTCATGCTTTCTAGCATCAGAAAAACTCAGCAGTTTCGAACAACCAGAGTAATTTCCAGTATGCTCCTTCTCCTGTCTTCTTGACATTTTAATGTCAAATGTGTGCTGATCACCAGTGCCAAACTAACAACTGCCATCTTGATTGTATTTACAGATCTGGATGCTGGACTAGCCCATGTGTTGGATATTTGTCAACAACTCTGCCGTGCAAGGCCATTCATACAGCCTAATGATATATATCAGGGAAGGCTGCTGAGGGGAGGACGACTCATAATAGAGGCTGGAATGGAGTTTTATGGCTGGAATGGAGTGAATGGAATTGCATTTACTTCATTACAAACATGATTATGAGCCGTCCTCCCCTCAGCGGCCTCCAGTAATATATATCGCATTCGGAAAGTATTCAAACCCCTTGACTTTTTCCACATTTTGTTATGTTACAGCCATATTCTTAAACCGATTAAAAATATTTGATTCCCTGATCAATCTGCACACAATACCCCATAATGACAAAGCAAAAACAGAAATACCTTATTTACATAGGTATGCAGACCCTTTGCTATGAGACTCAAAATTGAGCTTAGGTATATCCTGTTTCCATTGATCATCCTTGAGATGTTTCTACAACTTGATTGGAGTCCACCTGTGGTAAATTCAATTGATTGGACACGACTTGGAAAGGCACAAACCTGTCTATATAAGGTCCCACAGTTGACAGTGCATGTCAGAGCAAAAACCAAGCCATGAGGTCGAAGGAATTGTCCGTAGAGCTCCGAGGCAGGATTGTGTCAAGGGACAGATCTGGGGAAGGGTACCAAAAAATGTCTGCAGCATTGAAGGTCCCCAAGAACACAGTGGCCTCCATCATTCTTAAATGGAAGAAGTTTGAAACCACCAAGACTCTTCCTAGAGCTGGCCACCGAGCCAAACTGAGCAATCGGGGGAGAAGGGCCTTGGTCAGGGAGGTGACCAAGAACCTGATGGTCCCTCTGACAGAGCTCCAGAGTTCCTCTGTGGAGATGGGAGAACCTTCCAGAAGGACAACCATCTCTGCAGTACTCCACCAATCAGGGCTTTATGGTAGAGTGGCCAGACCTGTTTTTGCTTTGTCATTATGGGGTATTGTGTGTAGATTGATGAGGGGAAAAAACTATTTAATCCATTTTAGAATAAGGCTGGAAAAATGTGGAAAAAGTCAAAGGTTCTGAATACTTTCCGAATGCACTGTATATATACACTACCAGTCAAAAGTTTATATTTTTTACATTGTAGAATAATAGTGAAGACATCAAACTATGAAATAGCACATATGGAATCATGTAGTAACCAAAAAAGTGTTAAACAAATTTAATTTGAGATTATTCAAATAGCCACCCTTTGCCTTGATGACAGCTTTGCACACTCTTGGCATTCTCTCAACCAGCTTCACCTGGAAGGCTTTTCCAAAAGTCTTGAAGGAGTTCCCACAAATGCTGAGCACTTGTTAGCTGTTTTTCCTTCACTCTGCGGTCCGAATCATCCCAAACCATCTCAATTGGGTTAAGATCAGGGGATTGTGGAGGCCAGGTAATCTGATACAGCACTCCATCACTCTCCTTCTTGGTCAAATAGCCCTTACACAGCCTTGAGGTGTTTTTGAGAGGGTTTTTGAGAAGGTTTGAATCCTAAGCAATCCTGCATACACATTGTTTGAAATACAATAGCTGTTTTCAGCTGTTTGCTGGAAAACCTTGGTGGAGCATGGGTGGAGTAAGCATTGTGGGCGCTCCTGAATTTCCTTTATTTTTCAGCTTTAGACCAATGCCTACTTCTCACTTAAAACTTAATTTTTTTGTTTTTAATAAGTGCAGGCGTGAGATTCCACTGAAATTTCACAAGTGGGGAGAGTGTGAAAGATAGGGGTGGACATGGAGGGGGCTTGGCTCGAAGCGTAGAACATGACCTGACATGAATTGGAATGTAAAGATAAAGATGTTTTATTGTCATATAGGCTATCACTAGAATCATAGCTTTACTGACAGAATTATACACTGAGTATACTAAACATTAAGAACAACTGCTCTTTACATGACATAGACTGACCAGGTGAATGGTAGTACGTGACAGGCACACCGGTTTGTGTCAAGAACTGCAATGCTGCTGGGTTTTTCACGCTCAACAGTTTACCTTGTGTATCAAAAATGGTCCACCACCCGAAGGACATCCAGCCAACTTGACACAACTGTGGGAAGCGTTGGAGTCAACATGGGCCAGCATCCCTGTTGAATGCTTTCGACACCTTGTAGAGTCCATGCCCTGACGAATTGTGGCTGTTCTGAGGGCAAATGGTGGGTGGGGTGCAACTCAACATTAGGAAGGATTCATATTTCTGGAACAAAAATAACATTATTATTAACTGGTTCTCAAGATTTAAAAAATAACAGTTGTGTTCCAGAACACTACAGATCACTTTCATTCTCGGTTCTGTTTCTTTACCTCTAAAAAAATGCAGGTTTTCTGTTCTGTTACCTGAACCGGTTCCTTCCCCTGGTTTGAATTTTTATTTTTATTTTTTTATTCCCTGCAAGAGAAAACAGCACAGTTCAGTAATATCTCTCTACAGAGCAATACTCACTGTCAACCATATAATGTTGGACTGACATAGACATGTGAGGGAGAGAGAGGAAAAGGGTAGAAAGATGAGAGACACGAAAGAAAGGAAGAGAGGGGAGGGAGAGCCCTCAATTTTTTTTGTATTCGCTTTGTATAAAAAAATTAATACATATTGTGTATTTCCTATGTATCATTTGTTGTGTAATTGTAAGATGCAGGTTTCTCTTTCAAAAGAGACCTTGGTCTCAATGGGACTTCAATAAATAAATGACACCCATAGATCATTACCATTTGTACCTCTGTTGCATGGTTGCCGTGGCAGCATCTATAAGCTGGAGCGGGTTGGAATGGACTGTTAAATGTACTCAGCGAGAGAGAGAGAGAGAGAGAGAGCGAGAGAGAGAGACGGATATATGCAGTGTTATATTATGATTCAACCCTGTATGTGTATGGAAATACAATGGAGGGTGTGTCCCAAATTGCACCTTATTTCCTAAGGGCCCTGGTCAAAAGTAGTCCACTATAAAGGAAATAGGGTGTGATGTGGGACGCAATCTCTCTGGCCTCCAGATGAGGCAATGTTCAGGATGATCTACTATTAGATTACATTGGTTGTCAGAAGGCTGTATGATATCATAACCCGTGTAGAGCTCTTCACCCTCCTACACACATGATCTGATGGCTAGCGACAAAACACATTTACTTTCTCAAGTGGCCTCAAACACTGCACTGGAAAAGGACACACACACACACACACACACACACACACACACACACACACACACTGTGTGAAACACCTTCAAAGCACCGTATCAGTCAAATGTCTCCATTTTCTTTGGAGGTTGCGTTGCATCCAGCAAACAATAGAAAAATCAAAAAGGGTGAAACTCAATAGCCAATCAGACTGGAGTGTGAGGAATATCACTACCTGGTTGCTAATCAAAATTAGCTGAATGACCTTTTCCACATTGTTTACAGCTGTCACTCAAACCAGATACACACACAGAGACATGTAAAGTATGCATCCTCCATTACATGGTTGCTATGATACTGCTGATGACTGCATCCTGTGTTTGAGTTTTTGTGTACCAAACCCACAGCAACTGAAAGCAGATGACAGTGTCTTGTGTGTGTGTGTTTGTATCTGAGAGAGAGAGAGACAATCCTCTCAGAGCCTCTCCAGATCCTTCTTTCTTTATCCAAACCCTCTTTCTCTCTCTCTCTCTCTCTCTCTCTCTCTCTCTCTCTCTCTCTCTCTCTACCTCCCTCTACCTCTCTCTCTCTCTCTACCTCCCTCTACCTCTCTCCATCTCTCTGCCTCTCTCTCTCTCTCACTCTCCATCTCTCTCTCTCTCTCTCTCTCTCTCTCTCTCTCTCTCTCTCTCTCTCTCTCTCTCTCTCTATCTCTCTCTCTCTCTCTCTCTCTCTCTACCTCTCCTCTACCTCTCTCCATCTCTCTGCCTCTCTCTCTCCCTCTCTCTCTCTCTCTCTCTCTCTCTCTCTCTCTCTCTCTCTCTCTCTCTCTCTCTCTCTCTCCTCTCTCTCTCTCTCTCTCTCTCTCTCACTTCCTCTCTCTCTCTCTCTCTCTCTCTGTCTGTGTCCCTCTCCCCCTCTGGCTGATCCAGACATAACAGCTAGTGACAGAAGTAAAGTTAATCTCAGACCCTCCTCTCTCAGACAGGACCCAGCAGTTAAAGACAAACACAACACAGACACACAACACGCACACGCACACCCGCACACACACACACACACACACACACACACACACACACACACACACACACACACACACACACACACACACACACACACACACACACACACACACACACACACACACACACACACACACACACACACACACACACACACACACACACACACACACACAGCCTGGCAGCTAAACCTTGAAAGACGGCTGGCTGTGGTGCTGCGTACAGACGAGGGGATCCAGAGGCTGGCATACAGTCAGCCCATGGCATCCTGGCCTAGTGTGTGTGTGTGTGTGTCTGTGTCCAGCCGTCCATCTCTCGCTCTAGTCATCCCACTCCTCCTCTCTAGCTCTGCCCTTTCCTCTCCTCCTCTGTCACTCTCCTGTGTGTCCCGTAGAACTAGATCAGTGGCTGGTGAATGAGGCCAGGCCTCAGCATGTCTACAGTCTAAACCAAACAGCATCTAACCATCTAACACACACAGCCCAGGGCTCACAGCACAGGCATGAGAAAACATCACAGCTATTAATGACAGGATATCCTTTCCCCACAACCACAAACAAAAGCCACCAGTTGTTGCTGGTGTCTCACTGAGTTAGCATTTTAGCAGACAGCCTCAGATGCTGGGGTGATATTGCTGACTGGAGAGTATCTGACAAGGAGCGGGATGGTGTTTAGCTAACAGGGTGGATTTCTCTGACACACACACACACACACCCACAAACACACACACACGCACGCGCACACACACTGCCGGCCATGTCTGCAAATAATGCAGTTTAGCCGAGAAACCACATCAGAAACCCACCCTGTTAGCTGAACACCATCCCGCTCCTTGTCTATGAACGTTTGAATGTCTTGAAGAAAGACCTGGCCTAAATGACCATGTACGAGGAATGGCCACAACTCGAAGCCCGGTTCCTCTCTAGGTTTCTTCTATAGGTTCCTGCCTTTCTAGGGAGTTTTTCCTAGCCACTGTGCTTCTACATATGCATTGCTTACTCTTTGGGGTTCTAGGCTGGGTATCTGAATAGCACCTGTGGCAACTGCTGATGTAAAAATTGCTTTCTAAAATACATTTGATTGATAGATTGATCAAACAACAAACCACGGAGACACCATAAAGGCCTGGTAGATACTGAAGTGTGTGAGTCATGTGCTGCTGGAGCTGTTTCATCTGCACCATGGATTTATGATGTCCAGTCAGACTTCGATGACAGACGGACAGGACAGATGGACTGTGTAGAGTTGGGTGCTGGGTTGGGGTCAATCCATTTTTCCATTCAGAAACTGAGTTCCACTCCTTCATTCACTGTCTGAATTGACCATTTGAAAATGGAAGTGATCCAGACCACATTGTCCCTACGTCAGATGGCGCACTTCCCTCTTCCTCATCGTCATGGAGAGGAGGATAGGAAGGACGGAGAATGAGGAGGAGAGGAGGAGGAGGGAGGGGAGGAGAAGTTCACAGGAGCTCCGTTCTGAATCAAGATTGTGAGTCACTACGGATCTGAGTGTCGCTCTCTCTCTGCCAAAGCACTCTCCCTCTCCCTCTCACTCTCCCCCCCCCCCCCTCTCTCTCTCTCTCTCTCTCTCTCTCTCTCTCTCTCTCTCTCTCTCTCCCTCTCTCTCTCGCTCTCTCTCTCTCTCTCTCTCTCAATTCAATTTCAATTCAATTCATTCAATTTAAGGGCTTTAATGGCATGGGAAACGTATGTTAACATTGCCAAAGCAAGTGAAATAAACAATAAATATTAACAGTAAACATTACACTCAGAAGTTCCAAAAGAATAAAGACATTTCAAATGTCATATTATGTATATATACAGTGTTGTAACAATGTGCAAATAGTTAAAGTACAAATGGGAAAATAAATGAACATAAATATGGGTTGTATTTACAATGGTGTTGTTCTTCACTGGTTGCCCTTTTCTTGTGGCAACAGGTCACAAATCTTGCAGCTGTGATGGCACACTGTGGTTTTTCACCCAGTAGATAAGGGAGTTTATCAAAATTGGATTTGTTTTCGAATTCTTTGTGGATCGCTGTAATCTGAGGGAAATATGTGTCTCTAATATGGTCATACATTTGGCAGGAGGTTACCTCATTTTGTGGGCAGTGTGCACATAGCCTGTCTTCTCTTGAGAGCCAGTCTGCCTACGGCGGGCCTTTCTCAATAGCAAGGCTATGCTCACTGAGTCTGTAC
>NW_028163126.1:0-12431 GCF_964263955.1 Coregonus lavaretus | reverse complement strand
AGAGAGAGAGAGAGAGAGAGAGAGAGAGAACATGGCAGAAAAATTGAACACGTGAGAGAGAAGGAACATGGCAGAAAAATTTAACACGTGAGAGAGAAGGAACATGGCAGAAAAATGGAACACATGCGAGAGATATTCTCCCATTATTCCTTGCAGAGTTTCTAAAGCTCTGTTAAGTTTGATGGGGAGCGGTTCGGTGAACAGCAATCTTCAAGTCTTTCCACAGATTTTCAATCGGATTCAAGTCTGGTCTTTGACTGGGCCACTCAAGGACTTTCACATTCTTGTTCTGAAGCCATTCCAGCGTTGCTTTGTCTGTATGCTTGGGGTAATTTTCCTGTTGGAACGTCAATCTTTGCCCCAGTCTAAGGTTATTTGCACTCTGAAGCAGGTTCTCATCAAGGGTTTGCCTATATTTGGCTCCATTCATCGTTCCCTCTATCCTTACCAGTCTCCCAGTCCCTGCCGCTGAAAAGCATCCCCATAGCATGATGCTGCCACCACCATGCTTCATGGTAGGGATGGTGTTAGATGGGTGATGAGCTGTACATACCTGGTTTTCTCCAGACATAGCACTTTACATTCAGGCCAAAGAGTTCAATTTGTGTCTCATCAGACCACATAATCTTTTGCCTTATGCTCTTAGAATCTTTCACGTGCCTTTTTGTAAACTCCAGGTGTGCTGTCATGTACGTTTTTCTCAGGAGTGGCCGTCTGGCCACTCTCCCATAAAGCCCAGATTGGTGAAGTGCTGTAGAGGGTTTTCCTTCTGGCAAGTTTTCAATTTCAGCCAAGGAACTCTGTCAGAGTAGTTATTGGGTTCTTGGTCGCCTCCCTGACCAAGGTCCTTCTTGCCTGGTTGCTCAGTTTAGTCGGAAGGCCAGTTCTAGGCAGAGTCTGGCTAGTTCCATATTTTTTAAATTTCCCAATGATGGAGACGACTGTGCTCTTAGAAACTTTCAAAACTTTTGAAATTGTTTAGTACCCTTCTCCTGATTTATGCCTCATCACAATTATATCTCAGAGATCTACAGACAGTTCCTTGGAATTCGTATAGTTTCTGCTCTGACATGCACTGTCAACTGTGGGACCTTATATAGACAGGTATGTTTCTTTCTAAATCAGTACAAACAATTGAATTGTCCACATGTGGACTCCAATGAAGTTGTAGTGACATCTCAAGGATGATCAAAATAAATTGGATGCACCTGAGCTCAATTTGGAGTGTCATAGCAAAGGGGGTTGAATACTTATGTAAATGAGAAATTTCATTTTCAATACATTTCACTTTGTCATTATGGGGTATTGTGTGTAGATGGGTGAGAAAAAAATTGATTTCATCCATTTTGAATTAAGGCTGTAACACAACAAAATGTGGAATAAGTCAAAGGGTATGAATACTTCCTGTAATTGTCACTTCTTTATTCTTTCTCGCTCCCTCCCTCTGTCTTTTGTTTCCCAATCCCCCTTTCCTTCTCTCTCTGTCTGACACTCTCTCTTTCATCATCTCTCTCCCTTTCTCTCCCTTTCTCACATACTCTCTCCCTCTCCCTCTCCGTCTCTTATTTTCCTGTTCCCTCTCCCTCTCGCTCTCCGTCTCTTATTTTCATGTTCCCTCTCCCTCTCCGTCTCTTATTTTCCTGTTCCCTCTCCCTCTCCGTCTCTTATTTTCCTGTTCCCTCTCCCTCTCCCTCTCCGTCTCTTATTTTCCTGTTCCCTCTCCCTCTCCGTCTCTTATTTTCCTGTTCCCTCTCCCTCTCCCTCTCCGTCTCTTATTTTCCTGTTCCCTCTCCCTCTCCCGCTTATTCTCTCTTTCATTCTTTCTCTCACCATTTCTCTCGCTGTCTGTCTGTCTCGCTTTCTCTCTGTCTTTCTATACCTTTCTCTTTAACTGACTGAAAGGGTTCTTCCATGCCACACACTAATCTGAAATTAAATCTCTCTAAGAGCAGAGAGTATTTTTCTCTGTGGTTTCTGCAGACTCAAATAAAATAAAATGTTATTTGCCACATGCTTCGTAAACAACAGGTGTAGACTAACTGTGAAATGCTCACTTACAGGCTCTTCCCAACAATGCAGAGAGAAAGAAAATAGAGAAATAATATAAAAGTAAAAAAGTAATAATAAAAGTAATAATAAATACACGATGAGTAACGATGTCACACCCTAACATAGAGATCTTTAGTTGGTTTGGTCAGGCTGTGAATTTCTATGTGTATGATCTAGATTTTGTATTTCTATATTGGCTGGGTGTGGTTCCCAATCAGAGGCAGCTGTCGATCATTGTCTCTGATTGGGGATTATACTTAGGCAGCCATGTTGCCTACCTATGTTGTGGGATCTTGTTTCTGTTTGTTTGGCTTGTTTGATGTATAGCCTTTAGAACTTCACGTTCAGTTGCTTTGTTATTTTGTCAAGTGTTTATTATTATAATTAAACATGTACGCATACCACGTTGCACCTTGGTCCAATTCTTTACATGATGAACGTGACAGAAGATCCCACCACCAACGGACCAAGCAGCGTGGCCAGGAGGAGAAGACACCCTGGACACAGGTGGGGAAGACATTTGGACATGGGAGGAGATATTAGCCGGTAAAGGACCCTGGGCAAAGGAAGAAGCCCAGGCAGGAGAGGATCAACGGCGACGCCGAAGTGCACAACGACGAAGGAGGCCCGAGAGGCAACCCCAAGAAACATTTTTGGGGGGGCACACGGGGTGGTCGACGAAGCAGCAGGAGGCCGTGAAAAGACTGTGGAGGAGGAGGAGGCGCTATAGTAGAGGCCCTCCAAGACCTGCAGCTCAACAGTCTGAGAGAGGAGACCACCACATTGCGGGGGCTGTTAGCTCAGAGGGAGCAGGAGTTCTCCCTTCAGAGGGAGGCGCTACAGGAGGCTCACAGGGAAAAGGAGTCAGTGGATGCACTGAGAGAGGAGTTGGCCAGGCAACAGGAGGAGCTGAGAAAGGAGTTAACCCTTCAGCAGCAGAGAGCTCAGTACTTAGAGCAGAGGCTGGCGAGGCCAGGTTGCAGAGCAGAGCCAACTCCCCGCACTCGCTTTGAGGAGCGTGTGACCGTGCAGGCACCAGGCTATGCGCCGGCGTTGCGCACTGTGCAGCTAGGGCGCCTTCACAGACCCGTGGTTTCCAGTCCGGTACGGCCCGTGCCTGCTCCTCGCACCAAACCAGTGGTGCGTGTTTCCAGTCCGGTACGGCCCGTGCCTGCTCCTCGCACCAAACCAGTGGTGTGTGTTTCCAGTCCGCTACGGCCCGTCCCTGCTCCTCGCACCAAACCAGTGGTGTGTGTTTCCAGTCCGGCACGGCCCGTGCCTGCTCCTCGCACCAAACCAGTGGTGCGTGTTTTCACTTGCTCTCACTGTATAGGTGATCAGTCTCTTTAGGCTAGGTCCTCACTCTTTCTGACAATCTGTGTAGGTATTCTCTCGTGCTCTCTCTCTCTCTCTCTCTCTCTCATATGCAGGAATCATCAATGTAAAGGTTTACTTAACACTGAACAAGAGAACAACAAAGAACGAGGACACAACAAGACACTAACAATCACACACAACACAACACTGAACAGTCCAGGGCTATATAGGGGTGGTGATGAGGTGCAGGTGCGCTGGAGGTTTCCATTCCGGTGTTGCTGATGTGGTGCGCTCAGACCGGTGGCTCAGTAGACCTGGGGAATCAGAGCGCTGGAGGGGAGCAACGGGAGGAGACATGACAGTACCCCCCCTTGGATGCGCGGCCTGGAGGTCGACCACGAGGACGAGAGGCGGGCCGGTCAGGGCGGCGACAGTGGAAGTCCCGAATTAGGTTGGGGTCCAGAACGTCCCCAGCCGGAACCCAGCTCCTCTACTCAGGACCATACCCCTCACAGTCCACCAGGTAACGGAGCCGTCACCCACGCAACCTGGAGTCCAGCAGGTCCCTCACCGCATACGCAGGACTCCCGTCAATGTCCGGGGGGAGGGGGGGGGGGACACATGAAAAGTGGGTGAGACACGGTAGTGAGGGGGAAGGAGCAGCTGGGACGATACCTCATTTATCCGCCGGAGGCCCTTAAACGGCTCCACAAACCGGTGGCTCAGTTTCTTGCAGGGCAGGCGGAGAGGGAGGTTTTTAGTGGACAGCCAGACACGATCACCAGGCTGGAATACGGGGACCTCACTGCGGTGGCGGTCGGCTTGGTCCGTCTGCCGACGAATGGCCCTCTGGAGATGGACATGGGCGGCGTCCCAGACCTGTCCGGCCCTGCAGAACCACTCGTCAACAGCAGGCGCATCGGTCTGGCTGGGTGTCCAAGGGGCCAGGCCCGGCTGGTACCCCAGGATGCACTGGATGGGAGTGAGCCCCATGGAGGAGTGAACAAGGGAGTTCTGGGCATATTCTGCCCAGGGAAGAAACCTCGCCCACTTACCCTGCCGGTCCTGACAGTGGCAACGAAGAAACCTCCCCAGCTCCTGGTTCATGCGCTCCACCTGCCCATTCGACTGAGGCCTATATCATGAAGTGAGGCTGGCCATGGCCCGATCTTCTCCAGGAAAGCCTTCCACACTCGGGAGGGGAATTGGGGGCCATGGTCCGAGACGTTGTCCTCCGGAAGTCCACAATGCCGGAAGACCTGTTGGAACATGACCTCAGCGACCTGGAGAGCAGAAGGAAGACCAGTTAGTGGCAAAAAACTGAATGATTTGGAGAACCGATCTACGACCACCAGGACGGTTGTGAAGCCATCAGAACATGGGAGGTCGGTGACAAAGTCTATGGACAGGTGTGACCAAGGTCACTGAGGCACTGGGAGAGGAACTAGTTTGCCTTCCGGGGCGTTCCGAGGTGTCTTCGTTTGGGCACATATGGAACAGGAGTTGATATAGCGGGAGACATCAGTAGCCAAGGTGGGCCACCAGTATTTTTGTAAAGGTTTACTTAACACTGAGCAAGAGAACAACAAAGAGCGAGTACACGACATGACACTAACAATCACACACAACACAACCCTGAACAGTCCAGGGCTATATAGAGGTGGTGATGAGGTGCAGGTGCACTGGAGGTGATTAGGGTGCGTTGGGTTTCCATTCCGGTGTTGCCGAGGTGGTGCGCTCAGACCGGTGGCTCAGTAGACCGGCGAATCAGAGCGCCGGAGGGGAGCAACGGGAGGAGACGTGACACTCTCTCATCGCAATGCCTTTGTGTTTGTTACCGCTCATCTCCTCCTCTCAGTCACAGACAGCACAAGCCTAGCTCTTTGTGCTTGAAGGGATTATTTCGCTTAAATGGAAATGCTAAATGACTTGGAATAAAACAAAGGCATGAAAGAATAGAATCCAAGGCAGGATGAATCAGAGATATTATGATTATAGATCAGAAGTGTAATAATTCCTTCAAAATATTGTCTGTGGTTCTATGTGGTTATACATATACTGTATATCTGTGGCTCTGGTGCACCATGTTTAATCTTTATTAAAACACAAGCACATGTTGATGTTGTTGTGTAATATAGACAAAATGTTAGTGTCAACAAATCTCATTCAGTGAGCTGACAGTTACTGCCACCACTCTGTGTGTGTGTGTGTGTGTGTGTGTGTGTGAATGGGACAAGTGTGTTGTCTGTGGCTGCCACATCTGATATATCCTGATGGGAAATTGTCTGGGTTGGCAGGCAGTAAATGTTCTCTCGCTTTCTTTCTCGCTCTCAGAAACACACCGCTTCTCGTCTCTGTGGCCGTTTATATATGTTGTCGTGGCGATAGTCATCTCATCTCCCTGTTACTCAGGCAAACAAACACTCCATGGAACACTCAGTAGAACTGACAGCAACCAGCCAGTCTCTTTAACTCTTTATCCTACTGTCACAACATACTGCCTTCTCATTTATCCCGTACGGCTCATAATCTATTCACATCACCGGTTCTCAAAGTGTCACAAACGTGCCAAGGAACCGCCCCCAGGTGTGTCTGATTCATTATGTGAAAACACCCTTCTGCTCATAGTTTCTCTCCCGCAGAAATATGCTTTTCCCAAGTAAAGAAGAGTGTGACAGAAGATGTTAATGGGTAGGAGGGATAATGAGCGAGATAGAGAGGTCCTACATCGGCTAATTAGAGCAGGGCTTCATGAGTTCAAGGACGATTTTAATTTAGCAGATAAGATGAGGGGAGGAGGGGGTGAAAGGGGTGAGATGGGTGAGACTTCCAAGATCTTAATTACTGCATTGATTTCTCTATGGTGCTGCCTCGGGGGAGGAGGAGTGAGGAGGGAGGTGGTGGGTCTCTTTGGGAAGCTCAGTCTTCTTAGCTGGAGCCAAGTTCAGTTGGCTCCGGCCAAAAGCTCTGCCCAGGTCAACTATTTCCCTTTCAATTACTCAGACACTCACATAATGCATTCATCTCAGGAGGAACCCGCTAAGCCCCAGGGATGGACACACACACACGCGCACACACAGACACACACACACGCATGCACACACACACACACGCATGCACACACCCGCTCTCTTTCTCTCTTTCTCTCTCTCTCTCTCTCCCTCTCTCTCTCTCTCTCTCTCTCTCTCTCTCTCTCACACTCTTTCTCTCTCCCTCTCTCTTTTATTCTCTAGACTCTCTCTTTTATTCTCACACTGTTACGTGAAAATAATAATTTTTGATAACCGTTGAGGAATTCTATCAAATAGGGCAAAGGCTGCCTCTGCAAACTCATTGCCAATTACTCTGTTTGACCTGGGTTCTACATCAGTTGAATCTCTTGAAAGTTTTTAAGTAGGAATAGGCCTACATTTGAATGCGGACTTGGAATAGTACTTTGTCGGTAGCACTGTGTGTGTCCGTGCTTGTGTGTGTGTGTTTAGTAGTAGCAGTGTGGGGCAGTCCCGCTCCTCATGTGCTGAAATAGCAGTGGGCTGGATTTGAACACATGCTGCAGTGGTATATATGTTATCCGTGGGCAACCTTAAAGGCCCAGTGCAGTCAAAAACATTATTTTCCTGTGTTTTATATATATTTCCACACTACAAGGTTAGAATAATGCTGTGAAATTGTGAAAATTATGATAATGCCCTTTTAGTGTAAGAGCTGTTTGAAAATACTGCCTGAAATTTCAGCCTGTTTTGGTGAGATGGAGTTTTGGCCTGCCTGGTGACATAACCAGGCGGTAAATTAGATAATAAATCAATAAGAACGAGAGTTCAAAACCTCTCTGCCAATAACAGCTAATTTTCAGTTTTCCCCTCCCCACTCAGACCACTCCTAAATTCTTGCTTGAGAAATTGCTCTTTGCTAAGAAGCTATGTTTGTTTATTTTTACAATTTTAATTGAAAACAATCACAGTAAGGTACTTAATTGTTACCCAGAAATGATTTGATATTGAGAAAAACAACTGCATTGGACCTTTATGCTTGACTCAGTCCACTATTCCTGGTCACAGCTGGATAGAGGCAGGCAGGCACGCACACACACACACACACACACACACACACACACACACACACACACACACACACACACACACACACACACAAGAATACCAGGGGTTATGAGTTAATTGGCAGCAGAAAGACAGAGCTTGCCTGTACACCACTATCTAGGTGTCATTAAGGTAATCTACAGGTGTGTGGATGAAGACCTCTCTCAGTCATGACTTGTAGCTACTGCTTGTATTCCCTCTAGACAGCTAGGCTAATCATAACGCACTTATAACATGATAGTCATTACAACAACACAGCAGTAACGCATACATTATACTGAGAGAAAGCATTGAGGCATTGCTTCAGATATACAATGGAACATGCTGATTTTAGAGAGTGAATGTTGATGTGTATCAAACAAAGTAGCATACCGCACGTTATGGAAATAGTAATTTAGAGCTGATATGCAATTGATATGCCCGTTGTATAGATGTCTGTCTCCGTAGTACAACACAAACAACACTGTCACAGACACATCTCGACTGGGCAGAATGAATGCAGAGTTCAAGTCTTCATGCCTGACACACTGAGGGACTGAGAGTGAGCAATTACCATACTTAGGGACTAATTAAAGCAGTAGGCTGGTGTAAAAGTCCTTATCATAATGTGTTTCTGACTTATGATATTACTGGGAATTGTGGACGTAAACATAACCATGCTGTAACTGTAGCAGATCTGCCTGACTGACATGTCTGTCCTCCAGGACCTGTGTAGCTCAGTTGGTAGAGCATGGCGCTTGCAACGCCAGGGTTGTGGGTTCGATTCCCACGGGGGGCCAGTATGAAAATGTATGCACTCACTAACTGTAAGTCGCTCTGGATAAGAGCGTCTGCTAAATGACTAAAATGTAAAAAATATAAATGTTACTCAGCCTGCACTGTTTTATACAAGTTTTCTGGAATAAGTCATGAATAGCATTTTTTCAGAGAAAACAAGTTTCAATCAAAACATATTTTAGTAACTACTTACACAGAAAATGGAGTGTGGGTATTCTCTTTTCAGCCATCTTCTACCATGTATGTGTATATAGATTACATTTGATTGAACAGGACCGTTTCTCTCTCCCTTCTTGTCTAACTTTTTATTTTAACCCCTCACCGCTCTCTCTCCCTCATCTTCCTCTCCTCTTCCTGCAGTGGGATTCCATCAATGAGATGGATGAGTATTTCAGCCCCATCCACACGTACCAGGTGTGTAACGTGATGAGTCCCAGTCAGAACAACTGGCTGAGGACAGGCTGGATTGCTCGTGACGGAGCCAGGAGGATCTACATCGAGGTCAAGTTCACCCTCCGGGACTGTAACAGCATGCCTGGAGTATTGGGCACCTGCAAGGTACGAGATGGAGGGGTGAAAGAGTAAGACAGGTGACAGAGGGGGAGAAGATTTAAACAAGGGTTCCCCAACTTCCCCAATTGTTATTTTATTTTGTATTGTTGGACATTAAGATTGTAAAAACACCAGCAAATTTAATTTTGGAAATACTATATGTTCCAAAGTATTCTCACACATAATAGAGAGATATACACAGAGTATACAAAACATTAAGAACACCTGCTCTTTCCATGACATAGAATGACCAGGTGAATCCAGGTGAAAGCTATGATCCCTTATTGATGTCACCTGTTAAATCCACTTCAATCAATGTAGATGAAAGGGAGGAGACAGGTTAAAGAAGGATTTTTAAGCCTTGAGACAATTGAGGCATGGATTGTGTATGTGTGCTATTCAGAGGGTAAATGGGCAAGACAAAAGATTTAAGTACCTTTGAACGGGGTATGATAGTAGGTGCCAGGCTCACCGGTTTGAGAGCAACGCTGCTGGGTATTTCATGCTTGATAGTTTCTTGTGTGTCTACAAATTCCCGTGCAGTCAACAAATTATTGTTAATTTTAAACTGGGTAGTTTGAACCCTGAATGCTGATTGGCTGAAAGCCGTGGTATATCAGACCGTATACCACAGGTATGACAAAAAAATGTAACGGTTAACTTTTCTAATTACGTTGGTAACCAGTTTATAATAGCAATAAGGCACCTTGGGGGTTTGTGGTATATGGCCAGTATCCAGGCACTCTGCGTTGCGTCATGCATAAGAACAGCCCTTAGCCGTGGTATTTTGGCCATATACCACACCACCTCAGGCCTTATTGCTTTATTATGTTCTGAAACCCTGACCATCCACTCAAGAAAGAAATTGGACCGCAGCTGAATCTAGGTGATGATCCCTGATTTAGACCTTGCCACTTAAAAATGCAACTCATTGACTTGGTCAATTCCATATGTCTCATCAAAGAAGAGAAACAGATTTATTTTAATTTACCTTAATTCCAAGAGTGCAGTCCTTTTTTTTATCATCATTGACAATCTGATTTCTCTTTTCACAGTAAACCTGTAAACAACTGTGTGTATGTGTTATGTTATCTGATGAACAGGAGACATTTAACCTGTACTACTATGAGTCAGACCGAGCGGTGGGCGCGGCCATAAAAGAGACCCAGTTCACCAAGATCGACACCATCGCTGCTGATGAGAGCTTCACTGGAGTGGACCTGGGAGTCAGGAGGCTCAAACTCAACACTGAGGTTCGCTCACTTATTAGAAACCAGAGTGAAGGCCTCCCGAATGGCGCAGCGGTCTAAGGCACTGCATTGCAGTGCTTGAGGCATCACTACAGACCCAGGTTCAATCACAGGCTGTGTCACAACCGGCCGTGACCGGGAGTCCCATAGGGCGGCGCACAATTGGCCCAGCGTCGTCCGGATTAGGGGAGGGTTTGGCCGGGGGGGCTTTACTTGGCTCATCGCGCTCTAGTGACTCCTTGTGGCGGACCGGGCACCTGCAGGCTGACTTCGGTCGTCAGTTGAATGGTGTTTCCTCCAACACATTTGTGCAGCTGGCTTCCGGGTTAAGCGGGCGGGTGTTAAGAAGCGCGGTTTGGCGGGACATGTTTTGGAGGAAGGATGACTCGACCTTCGCCTCTCCCGAGCCCGTTGGGGAGTTGCAGCAATGAGACAAGATCGTAATTGGATCGCAATTGGATATCACGAAATTGGGGGGAAAAAGGGGGTACAAAATAAGAAACCAAAGTGCAAAATGATGTTGGTTGATATATATGTTTTGAGTGAGCAATGTTGATTTCTACTTCTTAGCCAGCATGGTGCTAAAGTGAGTGGAGCACCTAATCTCATGCCTTTCACAGTGCCACATCTGACTTTGCTCCCACTTGTATTTTTTTATTTTTTATGAATCATTGTGATGTAATGTCCCCTCCTTCTCCTCCAGGTGCGAGGTGTGGGCCCCCTCACTAGACGAGGCTTCTACCTGGCCTTCCAGGACATCGGGGCGTGCATCGCCCTGACCTCTGTGAGGGTGTACTACAAGCGCTGCTCGGGCGTGGGCCGCAACTTGGCCGTGTTCACTGACGTGGTGACGGGCGCTGACTCCTCCTCCCTGGTGGAGGTCAGGGGTCAGTGTGTGGACCACGCCGAGGAGAGAGACACGCCCAAGATGTACTGCAGCGCCGAGGGGGAGTGGCTGGTGCCCATCGGGAGGTGTGTCTGCAGTGCGGGGTTCGAGGAGCACAGGGAGTCCTGCGTCGGTGAGTCACACTCTGGGTCATTGATATTGTGTTGGGCTACCTTGTTTTACATGATGTTACTGTACTGCAGTACTTTATCTTTACTTTACTCTACCTGTGCTCAATCTGTGCATTTGTGGTCAATGTTCAGCCTTGGATGTTTTCTGTGTGTTTTGTGTGGTTCAGTTGATGGTTGGTTTGGTTGAATAGCTCAAGTCCTGAATAATTTTTCAACTTTTAAGATGATAAGCTGTGGTGAGTCACGGAAGACACAAGTCTTTTTTTATTTTCTTGTCTCTCTTTAATTTTTGTGTTGTTTATTTTCTCTGATGGACTGACCTCATTTAGGGACCAGTGCATATTTTGGGTTGCCAGGGTTACGGTAATTAAAAACTATTAATCACATCCCCATGATAATTAAACGCTAAAAGCATTCCGTCGGCTAAATGTGCCAAACGAGGCGAATGAGGCACGGAACACTGGTTCACCTGTCTTGTTTGTCACACACACACACACACACACACACACACACACACACGTCTTCTCTCATTTGCATACCTGTTTACGGCCTGAAGGAAACACACTCTCCTGGGGAGCAAGGCATTGACGGCTCTTGGCACACACACAAACACACACGGAGAGATGAAGGTAAATGATGTGTATGTGTTTGTGTGTGTTGCGGCGGGTAGATACTCACGCTTTCCATAATTAGTTGGCGTCTCCCATTAGCACTCAGATCAATATGTATGCAGAAAAGCAGTCAGCTAGAAAATGTAGTTTTTTATGTTTTAGATGCTTGTCTCATGAATCTCTCCATTTGCGTATAGTCAAGACATAAACATATAGCATTACAGTAGTGCCTAGTCTTTGTGGTAGCTGCAGTAGCTGTAGTAGAGGGCTGACGTGTATATGTGTGTGCCTGCGCACGTGCGTGTGTGCTGGTGTGTGTGTGTGCTGCGTGTGTGTGTAGAGGACTTGTCTCTCTGTGACCTAACTGGGTCACTGTGATAATTCACCTCTCTCCAGTCACGCACATCCCAGGACACGAGACCAGCCAGGTCACTCGAGTAGTATGTGTGCACAAGAAAAAGAATTAACTGTGTGTGTGTGTTCGTATGCACTATGTATGTGTGTGTGCATGTGTGTGAGCGCAAGATCTTCTACGTGAAAGATTGTGTGATGTCACGTTAAAAGTGTCAGGGAGGAAAAAGAAGAGGGTGAAGAGAAAGATAGAGGGAGAAGAAAGAAGAGAATGGAAGAGGAGAGAAGAGACGGATCCCTCTCTTTGATACAGGAGGCTAGTCGACAGCTCCCTTGTCACGCTAAAAGTGACATTCGAAATAGAGCATGTCACTGCAGTGTGTGTGTGTGTGTGTTTGTGTGGGTGTGGT
>NW_028163127.1:17500-22380 GCF_964263955.1 Coregonus lavaretus | reverse complement strand
CTGGGGAGGCTGTTCACTCACACATGGGGGTTTTGGGTGCCCATGGTCGGCATGGCTGGCTTGGAGGAGACCCCAAGAAGGGGTCCAAGCACCCCCACCAAGATCCATCCACAGGGGGGCGCCACAGGTCACTTTAAGCCTGATTTCACTATGGGTACCCAGGGGAGGCTGTTCACTCACACATGGGGGTTTTGGGTGCCCATGGCCGGCATGGATGGCTTGGGGGGGACCCCAAGAAGGGGTCCAAGACCCCACAGCCGGATCCATCCACAGGGGGGCGCCACAGGTCACTTTAGGCCGGATTTCACTATGGGGACCCAGGGGAGGCTGTTCACTCACACATGGGGGTTTTGGGTGCCCTTGGTCGGCATGGCTGGCTTGGGGGAGACCCCAAGAAGGGGTCCAAGCACCCACAGCCGAATCCATCCACAGGGGGGCGCCACAGGTCACTTTAGGCCTGATTTCACTGGGGGGACACTGGGGAGGCTGTTCACTCACACATGGGGGTTTTGGGTGCCCTTGGTCGGCATGGCTGGCTTGGGGGAGACCCCAAGAAGGGGTCCAAGCACCCCCACCAAGATCCATCCACAGGGGGGCGCCACAGGTCACTTTAAGCCTGATTTCACTATGGGTACACTGGGGAGGCTGTTCACTCACACATGGGGGTTTTGGGTGCCCATGGTCGGCATGGCTGGCTTGGAGGAGACCCCAAGAAGGGGTCCAAGCACCCCCACCAAGATCCATCCACAGGGGGGCGCCACAGGTCACTTTAAGCCTGATTTCACTATGGGTACCCAGGGGAGGCTGTTCACTCACACATGGGGGTTTTGGGTGCCCATGGCCGGCATGGATGGCTTGGGGGGGACCCCAAGAAGGGGTCCAAGACCCCACAGCCGGATCCATCCACAGGGGGGCGCCACAGGTCACTTTAGGCCGGATTTCACTATGGGGACCCAGGGGAGGCTGTTCACTCACACATGGGGGTTTTGGGTGCCCTTGGTCGGCATGGCTGGCTTGGGGGAGACCCCAAGAAGGGGTCCAAGCACCCACAGCCGAATCCATCCACAGGGGGGCGCCACAGGTCACTTTAGGCCTGATTTCACTGGGGGGACACTGGGGAGGCTGTTCACTCACACATGGGGGTTTTGGGTGCCCTTGGTCGGCATGGCTGGCTTGGGGGAGACCCCAAGAAGGGGTCCAAGCACCCCCACCAAGATCCATCCACAGGGGGGCGCCACAGGTCACTTTAAGCCTGATTTCACTATGGGTACACTGGGGAGGCTGTTCACTCACACATGGGGGTTTTGGGTGCCCATGGTCGGCATGGCTGGCTTGGAGGAGACCCCAAGAAGGGGTCCAAGCACCCCCACCAAGATCCATCCACAGGGGGGCGCCACAGGTCACTTTAAGCCTGATTTCACTATGGGTACCCAGGGGAGGCTGTTCACTCACACATGGGGGTTTTGGGTGCCCATGGCCGGCATGGATGGCTTGGGGGGGACCCCAAGAAGGGGTCCAAGACCCCACAGCCGGATCCATCCACAGGGGGGCGCCACAGGTCACTTTAGGCCGGATTTCACTATGGGGACCCAGGGGAGGCTGTTCACTCACACATGGGGGTTTTGGGTGCCCTTGGTCGGCATGGCTGGCTTGGGGGAGACCCCAAGAAGGGGTCCAAGCACCCACAGCCGAATCCATCCACAGGGGGGCGCCACAGGTCACTTTAGGCCTGATTTCACTGGGGGGACACTGGGGAGGCTGTTCACTCACACATGGGGGTTTTGGGTGCCCTTGGTCGGCATGGCTGGCTTGGGGGAGACCCCAAGAAGGGGTCCAAGCACCCCCACCAAGATCCATCCACAGGGGGGCGCCACAGGTCACTTTAAGCCTGATTTCACTATGGGTACACTGGGGAGGCTGTTCACTCACACATGGGGGTTTTGGGTGCCCATGGTCGGCATGGCTGGCTTGGAGGAGACCCCAAGAAGGGGTCCAAGCACCCCCACCAAGATCCATCCACAGGGGGGCGCCACAGGTCACTTTAAGCCTGATTTCACTATGGGTACCCAGGGGAGGCTGTTCACTCACACATGGGGGTTTTGGGTGCCCATGGCCGGCATGGATGGCTTGGGGGGGACCCCAAGAAGGGGTCCAAGACCCCACAGCCGGATCCATCCACAGGGGGGCGCCACAGGTCACTTTAGGCCGGATTTCACTATGGGGACCCAGGGGAGGCTGTTCACTCACACATGGGGGTTTTGGGTGCCCTTGGTCGGCATGGCTGGCTTGGGGGAGACCCCAAGAAGGGGTCCAAGCACCCACAGCCGAATCCATCCACAGGGGGGCGCCACAGGTCACTTTAGGCCTGATTTCACTGGGGGGACACTGGGGAGGCTGTTCACTCACACATGGGGGTTTTGGGTGCCCTTGGTCGGCATGGCTGGCTTGGGGGAGACCCCAAGAAGGGGTCCAAGCACCCCCACCAAGATCCATCCACAGGGGGGCGCCACAGGTCACTTTAAGCCTGATTTCACTATGGGTACACTGGGGAGGCTGTTCACTCACACATGGGGGTTTTGGGTGCCCATGGTCGGCATGGCTGGCTTGGAGGAGACCCCAAGAAGGGGTCCAAGCACCCCCACCAAGATCCATCCACAGGGGGGCGCCACAGGTCACTTTAAGCCTGATTTCACTATGGGTACCCAGGGGAGGCTGTTCACTCACACATGGGGGTTTTGGGTGCCCATGGCCGGCATGGATGGCTTGGGGGGGACCCCAAGAAGGGGTCCAAGACCCCACAGCCGGATCCATCCACAGGGGGGCGCCACAGGTCACTTTAGGCCGGATTTCACTATGGGGACCCAGGGGAGGCTTTTCACTCACACATGGGGGTTTTGGGTGCCCTTGGTCGGCATGGCTGGCTTGGGGGGGACCCCAAGAAGGGGTCCAAGACCCCACAGCCGGATCCATCCACAGGGGGGCGCCACAGGTCACTTTAGGCCGGATTTCACTATGGGGACCCAGGGGAGGCTTTTCACTCACACATGGGGGTTTTGGGTGCCCTTGGTCGGCATGGCTGGCTTGGGGGGGACCCCAAGAAGGGGTCCAAGCACCCCCACCAAGATCCATCCACAGGGGGGCGCCACAGGTCATTTTCACTAGGAGAACCAGGGGAGGGCTCCTGACTCACACATGGGCATTCTGGGTGCCCATGGCTGGGATGGGTGAGACAGAGTCCAGCCCTCCACACACAAAAGTGACCCAGCAGGCCAGAAGAAAGGGGAGAGAGAGAGAGAGAGAGAACAAATAATACATGGGCACAGAGCAGCCAGCCTCCATTGGAGCTGCCTGCACAGTGCTGCCCTCCTGTGGGAAAGGTTCACACACACACTCACTCACTCACTCACACAGACACACACAGACAAACCTATTCACTTGGGCCTTCTCCCTCATGCCCTGCTGACATCCATGCAGGCCCACATTGACCTTTGTGACCTCTGGAGCTCCATGCACCTTGTTCTAAACTCCCTGCCTAGTAAAGGGCATCTCCCATGGGCATGAGAGTACAGCTCACTCCCCTGGAGCACCATGCCTCTTTTTAATCACTCTCTCCCTATTAAAACCCTCTCTCCCATGGGCTTGAGAGTACAGCTTACTCCCTTGACCTCCAGAGGTATAGGAGGCCAAAAAAAAAGGGGGACAGAGCAGACAGCCCCCAAAGGGGATGCCTGCTCTGCCCCCCTATGAGACAGGTTCACTCACTCACACAGACACACCTATTCACTTGGGCCTTCTCCCTCATGCCCTGCTGACATCCATGCAGGCCCACATTGACCTTTGTGACCTCTGGAGCTACATGCCTCTTTTTAAACTCTCTCTTCCCATTAAAAGCCTCTCTCACATGGGCTTGAGAGTACAGCTTACTCCCTTGACCTCCAGAGGTATAGGAGGCCAAAAAAAAAGGGGGACAGAGCAGACAGCCCCCAAAGGGGATGCCTGCTCTGCCCCCCTATGAGACAGGTTCACTCACTCACACAGACACACCTATTCACTTGGGCCTTCTCTCTGTGGCCCTGCTGACAGCCATGCAGGCCCACATTGACCTTTGTGACCTCTGGAGCTCATTGCCTCCATCTCTACACTCCATGCCCAGTGAAACCCTCTCTCACTCGGCCTGAGACTGCAGCTCACTCCCTGGATGGCCTGGGCTCCAGAACCACGACCACCAAGCCCACACTCCCTGCCCACTCAAACCCTCTCTCACTCGGCCTCAGACTGCAGCTCACTCCCTGGATGGCCTGGGCTCCAGAACCACGACCACCAAGCCCACACTCCCTGCCCGCTCAAACCATCTCTCACTCGGACTGAGACTGCAGCTCACTGCATGGGCGTCCCCGACCTCCATGCCTCCAGGCCCACACTCCGTGTCCGCTCAAACCATCTCTCACTCGGACTGAGACTGCAGCTCACTGCATGGGCGTCCCCGACCTCCATGCCTCCAGGCCCACACTCTGTGTCCGCTCAAACCATCTCTCACTCGGACTGAGACTGCAGCTCACTGCATGGGCCTCCCCGACCTCCATGCCTCCAGGCCCACACTCTGTGTCCGCTCAAACCATCTCTCACTCGGACTGAGACTGCAGCTCACTGCATGGGCCTCCCCGACCTCCATGCCTCCAGGCCCACACTCTGTGTCCGCTCAAACCATCTCTCACTCGGACTGAGACTGCAGCTCACTGCATGGGCCTCCCCGACCTCCATGCCTCCAGGCCCACACTCCGTGTCCGCTCAAACCATCTCTCACTCGGACTGAGACTGCAGCTCACTGCATGGGCCTCCCCGACCTCCATGCCTCCAGGCCCACACTCTGTGTCCGCTCA